>NW_028227340.1:408757-440715 GCF_978045245.1 Mus caroli
ACCCGCATTACACGAAATGCACAGTGTAGTATATAGTATATGAGTGAGTTGCACTGAAAAACTTAGAATTTACTGAAAAACCCGCATTAGACGAAATGCACAGTATAGTACATTGTATATGAGTGAGTTGCACTGAAAAACTTAGAATTTACTGAAAAACCCGCATTAGACGAAATGCACAGTGTAGTACATTGTATATGAGTGAGTTGCACTGAAAAACTTAGAATTTACTGAAAAACCCGCATTAGACGAAATGCACAGTGTAGTACATTGTATATGAGTGAGTTGCACTGAAAAACTTAGAATTTACTGAAAAACCCGCATTAGACGAAATGCACAGTGTAGTACACAGTATATGAGTGAATTGCACTGAAAAACTTAGAATTTACTAAAAAACACGCATTAGACGAAATGCAGTGTAGTACACTGTATATGAGTGAGTTGCACGGAAAAACTTAGAATTTACTGAAAAACCCGCATTAGACGAAATGCACAGTGTAGTACACTGTATATGAGTGAGTTGCACTGAAAAACTTAGAATTTACTGAAAAAACTGCATTAGACGAAATGCACAGTGTAGTACATTGTATATGAGTGAGTTGCACTGAAAAAACTTAGAATTAACTGAAAAACCCGCATTAGACGAAATGCACAGTGTAGTATATAGTATATGAGTGAGTTGCACTGAAAAACTTAGAATTTACTGAAAAACCCGCATTAGACGAAATGCACAGTATAGTACATTGTATATGAGTGAGTTGCACTGAAAAACTTAGAATTTACTGAAAAACCCGCATTAGACGAAATGCACAGTGTAGTACATTGTATATGAGTGAGTTGCACTGAAAAACTTAGAATTTACTGAAAAACCCGCATTAGACGAAATGCACAGTGTAGTACATTGTATATGAGTGAGTTGCACTGAAAAACTTAGAATTTACTGAAAAACCCGCATTAGACGAATTGCACAGTGTAGTATATAGTATATGAGTGAGTTGCACCGAAAAACTTAGAATTTACTGAAAAACCCGCATTAGACGAAATGCACAGTGTAGTATATAGTATATGAGTGAGTTGCACTGAAAAACTTAGAATTTACTGAAAAACCCGCATTAGACGAAATGCACAGTGTAGTACATTGTATATGAGTGAGTTGCACTGAAAAACTTAGAATTTACTGAAAAACCCGCATTAGACGAAATGCACAGTATAGTACACAGTATATGAGTGAGTTGCACTGAAAAACTTAGAATTTACTGAAAAACCCGCATTAGACGAAATGCACAGTGTAGTACACTGTATATGAGTGAGTTGCACTGAAAAACTTAGAATTTACTGAAAAACCCGCATTAGACGAAATGCACAGTATAGTACACAGTATATGAGTGAGTTGCACTGAAAAACTTAGAATTTACTGAAAAACCCGCATTAGACGAAATGCACAGTGTAGTACACTGTATATGAGTGAGTTGCACTGAAAAACTTAGAATTTACTGAAAAACCCGCATTAGACGAAATGCACAGTGTAGTACATTGTATATGAGTGAGTTGCACTGAAAAACTTAGAATTTACTGAAAAGCCCGCATTAGACGAAATGCACAGTGTAGTATATAGTATATGAGTGAGTTGCACTGAAAAACTTAGAATTTACTGAAAAACCCGCATTAGACGAAATGCACAGTTTAGTACATTGTATATGAGTGAGTTGCACTGAAAAACTTAGAATTTACTGAAAAACCCGCATTAGACGAAATGCACAGTGTAGTACATAGTATATGAGTGAGTTGCACTGAAAAACTTAGAATTTACTGAAAAACCCGCATTAGACGAAATGCACAGTGTAGTATATAGTATATGAGTGAGTTGCACTGAAAAACTTAGAATTTACTGAAAAACCCGCATTAGACGAAATGCACAGTGTAGTACATTGTATATGAGTGAGTTGCACTGAAAAACTTAGAATTTACTGAAAAACCCGCATTAGACGAAATGCACAGTGTAGTACATAGTATATGAGTGAGTTGCACTGAAAAACTTAGAATTTACTGAAAAACCCGCATTAGACGAAATGCACAGTGTAGTACATAGTATATGAGTGAGTTGCACTGAAAAACTTAGAATTTACTGAAAAACCTGCATTAGACGAAATGCACAGTATAGTACATTGTATATGAGTGAGTTGCACTGAAAAACTTAGAATTTACTGAAAAACCCGCATTAGACGAAATGCACAGTGTAGTATATAGTATATGAGTGAGTTGCACTGAAAAACTTAGAATTTACTGAAAAACCCGCATTAGACGAAATGCACAGTATAGTACATTGTATATGAGTGAGTTGCACTGAAACACTTAGAATTTACTGAAAAACCTGCATTAGACGAAATGCACAGTGTAGTACATTGTATATGAGTGAGTTGCACTGAAAAACTTAGAATTTACTGAAAAACCCGCATTACACGAAATGCACAGTGTAGTATATAGTATATGAGTGAGTTGCACTGAAAAACTTAGAATTTACTGAAAAACCCGCATTAGACGAAATGCACAGTATAGTACATTGTATATGAGTGAGTTGCACTGAAAAACTTAGAATTTACTGAAAAACCCGCATTAGACGAAATGCACAGTGTAGTACACTGTATATGAGTGAGTTGCACTGAACAACTTAGAATTTACTGAAAAACCCGCATTAGATGAAATGCACAGTGTAGTACATTGTATATGAGTGAGTTGCACTGAAAAACTTAGAATTTACTGAAAAACCCGCATTAGACGAAATGCACAGTGTAGTACACTGTATATGAGTGAGTTGCACTGAAAAACTTAGAATTTACTGAAAAACCCGCATTAGACGAAATGCACAGTGTAGTACATTGTATATGAGTGAGTTGCACTGAAAAACTTAGAATTTACTGAAAAACCCGCATTAGACGAAATGCACAGTGTAGTACATTGTATATGAGTGAGTTGCACTGAAAAACTTAGAATTTACTGAAAAACCCGCATTAGACGAAATGCACAGTGTAGTACACAGTATATGAGTGAATTGCACTGAAAAACTTAGAATTTACTAAAAAACACGCATTAGACGAAATGCAGTGTAGTACACTGTATATGAGTGAGTTGCACGGAAAAACTTAGAATTTACTGAAAAACCCGCATTAGACGAAATGCACAGTGTAGTACACTGTATATGAGTGAGTTGCACTGAAAAACTTAGAATTTACTGAAAAAACTGCATTAGACGAAATGCACAGTGTAGTACATTGTATATGAGTGAGTTGCACTGAAAAACTTAGAATTAACTGAAAAACCCGCATTAGACGAAATGCACAGTGTAGTATATAGTATATGAGTGAGTTGCACTGAAAAACTTAGAATTTACTGAAAAACCCGCATTAGACGAAATGCACAGTATAGTACATTGTATATGAGTGAGTTGCACTGAAAAACTTAGAATTTACTGAAAAACCCGCATTAGACGAAATGCACAGTGTAGTACATTGTATATGAGTGAGTTGCACTGAAAAACTTAGAATTTACTGAAAAACCCGCATTAGACGAAATGCACAGTGTAGTACATTGTATATGAGTGAGTTGCACTGAAAAACTTAGAATTTACTGAAAAACCCGCATTAGACGAATTGCACAGTGTAGTATATAGTATATGAGTGAGTTGCACCGAAAAACTTAGAATTTACTGAAAAACCCGCATTAGACGAAATGCACAGTGTAGTATATAGTATATGAGTGAGTTGCACTGAAAAACTTAGAATTTACTGAAAAACCCGCATTAGACGAAATGCACAGTGTAGTACATTGTATATGAGTGAGTTGCACTGAAAAACTTAGAATTTACTGAAAAACCCGCATTAGACGAAATGCACAGTATAGTACACAGTATATGAGTGAGTTGCACTGAAAAACTTAGAATTTACTGAAAAACCCGCATTAGACGAAATGCACAGTGTAGTACACTGTATATGAGTGAGTTGCACTGAAAAACTTAGAATTTACTGAAAAACCCGCATTAGACGAAATGCACAGTATAGTACACAGTATATGAGTGAGTTGCACTGAAAAACTTAGAATTTACTGAAAAACCCGCATTAGACGAAATGCACAGTGTAGTACACTGTATATGAGTGAGTTGCACTGAAAAACTTAGAATTTACTGAAAAACCCGCATTAGACGAAATGCACAGTGTAGTACATTGTATATGAGTGAGTTGCACTGAAAAACTTAGAATTTACTGAAAAACCCGCATTAGACGAAATGCACAGTGTAGTACATTGTATATGAGTGAGTTGCACTGAAAAACTTAGAATTTACTGAAAAACCCGCATTAGACGAAATGCACAGTGTAGTACATTGTATATGAGTGAGTTGCACTGAAAAACTTAGAATTTACTGAAAAACCCGCATTAGACGAAATGCACAGTGTAGTACATTGTATATGAGTGAGTTGCACTGAAAAACTTAGAATTTACTGAAAAACCCGCATTAGATGAAATGCACAGTGTAGTACATTGTATATGAGTGAGTTGCACTGAAAAACTTAGAATTTACTGAAAAACCCGCATTAGACGAAATGCACAGTGTAGTACACTGTATATGAGTGAGTTGCACTGAAAAACTTAGAATTTACTGAAAAACCCGCATTAGACGAAATGCACAGTGTAGTATATAGTATATGAGTGAGTTGCACTGAAAAACTTAGAATTTACTGAAAAACCCGCATTAGACGAAATGCACAGTGTAGTACATTGTATATGAGTGAGTTGCACTGAAAAACTTAGAATTTACTGAAAAACCCGCATTAGACGAAATGCACAGTGTAGTAAATAGTATATTAGTGAGTTGCACTGAAAAACTTAGAATTTACTGAAAAACCCGCATTAGACGAAATGCACAGTGTAGTACACAGTATATGAGTGAGTTGCACTGAAAAACTTAGAATTTACTGAAAAACACGCATTAGACGAAATGCAGTGTAGTACACTGTATATGAGTGAGTTGCTCGGAAAAACTTAGAATTTACTGAAAAACCCGCATTAGACGAAATGCACAGTGTAGTACACTGTATATGAGTGAGTTGCACTGAAAAACTTAGAATTTACTGAAAAAACTGCATTAGACGAAATGCACAGTGTAGTACATTGTATATGAGTGAGTTGCACTGAAAAACTTAGAATTAACTGAAAAACCCGCATTAGACGAAATGCACAGTGTAGTATATAGTATATGAGTGAGTTGCACTGAAAAACTTAGAATTTACTGAAAAACCCGCATTAGACGAAATGCACAGTATAGTACATTGTATATGAGTGAGTTGCACTGAAAAACTTAGAATTTACTGAAAAACCCGCATTAGACGAAATGCACAGTGTAGTACATTGTATATGAGTGAGTTGCACTGAAAAACTTAGAATTTACTGAAAAACCCGCATTAGACGAAATGCACAGTGTAGTACATTGTATATGAGTGAGTTGCACTGAAAAACTTAGAATTTACTGAAAAACCCGCATTAGACGAAATGCACAGTGTAGTATATAGTATATGAGTGAGTTGCACCGAAAAACTTAGAATTTACTGAAAAACCCGCATTAGACGAAATGCACAGTGTAGTATATAGTATATGAGTGAGTTGCACTGAAAAACTTAGAATTTACTGAAAAACCCGCATTAGACGAAATGCACAGTGTAGTACATTGTATATGAGTGAGTTGCACTGAAAAACTTAGAATTTACTGAAAAACCCGCATTAGACGAAATGCACAGTATAGTACACAGTATATGAGTGAGTTGCACTGAAAAACTTAGAATTTACTGAAAAACCCGCATTAGACGAAATGCACAGTGTAGTACACTGTATATGAGTGAGTTGCACTGAAAAACTTAGAATTTACTGAAAAACCCGCATTAGACGAAATGCACAGTGTAGTACATAGTATATGAGTGAGTTGCACTGAACAACTTAGAATTTACTGAAAAACCAGCATTAGACGAAATGCACAGTGTAGTACACTGTATATGAGTGAGTTGCACTGAAAAACTTAGAATTTACTGAAAAACCCGCATTAGACGAAATGCACAGTGTAGTACATTGTACATGAGTGAGTTGCACTGAAAAACTTAGAATTTACTGAAAAACCCGCATTAGACGAAATGCACAGTGTAGTACATTGTATATGAGTGAGTTGCACTGAACAACTTAGAATTTACTGAAAAACCCGCATTAGATGAAATGCACAGTGTAGTACATTGTATATGAGTGAGTTGCACTGAAAAACTTAGAATTTACTGAAAAACCTGCATTAGATGAAATGCACAGTGTAGTACATTGTATATGAGTGAGTTGCACTGAAAAACTTAGAATTTACTGAAAAACCCGCATTAGACGAAATGCACAGTGTAGTATATAGTATATGAGTGAGTTGCACTGAAAAACTTAGAATTTACTGAAAAACCCGCATTAGACGAAATGCACAGTATAGTACATTGTATATGAGTGAGTTGCACTGAAAAACTTAGAATTTACTGAAAAACCCGCATTAGACGAAATGCACAGTGTAGTACATGTATATGAGTGAGTTGCACTGAAAAACTTAGAATTTACTGAAAAACCCGCATTAGACGAAATGCACAGTGTAGTATATAGTATATGAGTGAGTTGCACTGAAAAACTTAGAATTTACTGAAAAACCTGCATTAGACGAAATGCACAGTGTAGTATATAGTATATGAGTGAGTTGCACTGAAAAACTTAGAATTTACTGAAAAACCCGCATTAGACGAAATGCACAGTGTAGTACATTGTATATGAGTGAGTTGCACTGAACAACTTAGAATTTACTGAAAAACCCGCATTAGATGAAATGCACAGTGTAGTACATTGTATATGAGTGAGTTGCACTGAAAAACTTAGAATTTACTGAAAAACCTGCATTAGACGAAATGCACAGTGTAGTACATTGTATATGAGTGAGTTGCACTGAAAAACTTAGAATTTACTGAAAAGCCCGCATTAGACGAAATGCACAGTGTAGTATATAGTATATGAGTGAGTTGCACTGAAAAACTTAGAATTTACTGAAAAACCCGCATTAGACGAAATGCACAGTATAGTACATTGTATATGAGTGAGTTGCACTGAAACACTTAGAATTTACTGAAAAACCTGCATTAGACGAAATGCACAGTGTAGTACATTGTATATGAGTGAGTTGCACTGAAAAACTTAGAATTTACTGAAAAACCCGCATTACACGAAATGCACAGTGTAGTATATAGTATATGAGTGAGTTGCACTGAAAAACTTAGAATTTACTGAAAAACCCGCATTAGACGAAATGCACAGTATAGTACATTGTATATGAGTGAGTTGCACTGAAAAACTTAGAATTTACTGAAAAACCCGCATTAGACGAAATGCACAGTGTAGTACACTGTATATGAGTGAGTTGCACTGAACAACTTAGAATTTACTGAAAAACCCGCATTAGATGAAATGCACAGTGTAGTACATTGTATATGAGTGAGTTGCACTGAAAAACTTAGAATTTACTGAAAAACCCGCATTAGACGAAATGCACAGTGTAGTACATTGTATATGAGTGAGTTGCACTGAAAAACTTAGAATTTACTGAAAAACCCGCATTAGACGAAATGCACAGTGTAGTACATTGTATATGAGTGAGTTGCACTGAAAAACTTAGAATTTACTGAAAAACCCGCATTAGACGAATTGCACAGTGTAGTATATAGTATATGAGTGAGTTGCACTGAAAAACTTAGAATTTACTGAAAAACCCGCATTAGACGAAATGCACAGTGTAGTACATTGTATATGAGTGAGTTGCACTGAAAAACTTAGAATTTACTGAAAAACCCGCATTAGACGAAATGCACAGTATAGTACACAGTATATGAGTGAGTTGCACTGAAAAACTTAGAATTTACTGAAAAACCCGCATTAGACGAAATGCACAGTGTAGTACACTGTATATGAGTGAGTTGCACTGAAAAACTTAGAATTTACTGAAAAACCCGTATTAGACGAAATGCACAGTATAGTACACAGTATATGAGTGAGTTGCACTGAAAAACTTAGAATTTACTGAAAAACCCGCATTAGACGAAATGCACAGTGTAGTACATTGTATATGAGTGAGTTGCACTGAAAAACTTAGAATTTACTGAAAAACCCGCATTAGACGAAATGCACAGTGTAGTACATTGTATATGAGTGAGTTGCACTGAAAAACTTAGAATTTACTGAAAAACCCGCATTAGACGAAATGCACAGTGTAGTACATTGTATATGAGTGAGTTGCACTGAAAAACTTAGAATTTACTGAAAAACCCGCATTAGACGAAATGCACAGTGTAGTACATTGTATATGAGTGAGTTGCACTGAAAAACTTAGAATTTACTGAAAAACCCGCATTAGACGAAATGCACAGTGTAGTATATAGTATATGAGTGAGTTGCACTGAAAAACTTAGAATTTACTGAAAAACCCGCATTAGACGAAATGCACAGTATAGTACATTGTATATGAGTGAGTTGCACTGAAAAACTTAGAATTTACTGAAAAACCCGCATTAGACGAAATGCACAGTGTAGTACATGTATATGAGTGAGTTGCACTGAAAAACTTAGAATTTACTGAAAAACCCGCATTAGACGAAATGCACAGTGTAGTATATAGTATATGAGTGAGTTGCACTGAAAAACTTAGAATTTACTGAAAAACCTGCATTAGACGAAATGCACAGTGTAGTATATAGTATATGAGTGAGTTGCACTGAAAAACTTAGAATTTACTGAAAAACCCGCATTAGACGAAA
Organism: Mus caroli; assembly: GCF_978045245.1. Taxonomy (NCBI): domain Eukaryota; kingdom Metazoa; phylum Chordata; class Mammalia; order Rodentia; family Muridae; genus Mus; species Mus caroli. The sequence goes on from NW_028227340.1 coordinate 417,616, forward strand.
TGCACAGTGTAGTACATTGTATATGAGTGAGTTGCACTGAACAACTTAGAATTTACTGAAAAACCCGCATTAGATGAAATGCACAGTGTAGTACATTGTATATGAGTGAGTTGCACTGAAAAACTTAGAATTTACTGAAAAACCTGCATTAGACGAAATGCACAGTGTAGTACATTGTATATGAGTGAGTTGCACTGAAAAACTTAGAATTTACTGAAAAGCCCGCATTAGACGAAATGCACAGTGTAGTATATAGTATATGAGTGAGTTGCACTGAAAAACTTAGAATTTACTGAAAAACCCGCATTAGACGAAATGCACAGTATAGTACATTGTATATGAGTGAGTTGCACTGAAACACTTAGAATTTACTGAAAAACCTGCATTAGACGAAATGCACAGTGTAGTACATTGTATATGAGTGAGTTGCACTGAAAAACTTAGAATTTACTGAAAAACCCGCATTACACGAAATGCACAGTGTAGTATATAGTATATGAGTGAGTTGCACTGAAAAACTTAGAATTTACTGAAAAACCCGCATTAGACGAAATGCACAGTATAGTACATTGTATATGAGTGAGTTGCACTGAAAAACTTAGAATTTACTGAAAAACCCGCATTAGACGAAATGCACAGTGTAGTACACTGTATATGAGTGAGTTGCACTGAACAACTTAGAATTTACTGAAAAACCCGCATTAGATGAAATGCACAGTGTAGTACATTGTATATGAGTGAGTTGCACTGAAAAACTTAGAATTTACTGAAAAACCCGCATTAGACGAAATGCACAGTGTAGTACATTGTATATGAGTGAGTTGCACTGAAAAACTTAGAATTTACTGAAAAACCCGCATTAGACGAAATGCACAGTGTAGTACATTGTATATGAGTGAGTTGCACTGAAAAACTTAGAATTTACTGAAAAACCCGCATTAGACGAATTGCACAGTGTAGTATATAGTATATGAGTGAGTTGCACTGAAAAACTTAGAATTTACTGAAAAACCCGCATTAGACGAAATGCACAGTGTAGTACATTGTATATGAGTGAGTTGCACTGAAAAACTTAGAATTTACTGAAAAACCCGCATTAGACGAAATGCACAGTATAGTACACAGTATATGAGTGAGTTGCACTGAAAAACTTAGAATTTACTGAAAAACCCGCATTAGACGAAATGCACAGTGTAGTACACTGTATATGAGTGAGTTGCACTGAAAAACTTAGAATTTACTGAAAAACCCGTATTAGACGAAATGCACAGTATAGTACACAGTATATGAGTGAGTTGCACTGAAAAACTTAGAATTTACTGAAAAACCCGCATTAGACGAAATGCACAGTGTAGTACATTGTATATGAGTGAGTTGCACTGAAAAACTTAGAATTTACTGAAAAACCCGCATTAGACGAAATGCACAGTGTAGTACATTGTATATGAGTGAGTTGCACTGAAAAACTTAGAATTTACTGAAAAACCCGCATTAGACGAAATGCACAGTGTAGTACATTGTATATGAGTGAGTTGCACTGAAAAACTTAGAATTTACTGAAAAACCCGCATTAGACGAAATGCACAGTGTAGTACATTGTATATGAGTGAGTTGCACTGAAAAACTTAGAATTTACTGAAAAACCCGCATTAGATGAAATGCACAGTGTAGTACATTGTATATGAGTGAGTTGCACTGAAAAACTTAGAATTTACTGAAAAACCCGCATTAGACGAAATGCACAGTGTAGTACACTGTATATGAGTGAGTTGCACTGAAAAACTTAGAATTTACTGAAAAACCCGCATTAGACGAAATGCACAGTGTAGTATATAGTATATGAGTGAGTTGCACTGAAAAACTTAGAATTTACTGAAAAACCCGCATTAGACGAAATGCACAGTGTAGTACATTGTATATGAGTGAGTTGCACTGAAAAACTTAGAATTTACTGAAAAACCCGCATTAGACGAAATGCACAGTGTAGTACATAGTATATGAGTGAGTTGCACTGAAAAACTTATAATTTACTGAAAAACACGCATTAGACGAAATGCACAGTGTAGTACACAGTATATGAGTGAGTTGCACTGAAAAACTTAGAATTTACTGAAAAACCCGTATTAGACGAAATGCACAGTATAGTACACAGTATATGAGTGAGTTGCACTGAAAAACTTAGAATTTACTGAAAAACCCGCATTAGACGAAATGCACAGTGTAGTACATTGTATATGAGTGAGTTGCACTGAAAAACTTAGAATTTACTGAAAAACCCGCATTAGACGAAATGCACAGTGTAGTACATTGTATATGAGTGAGTTGCACTGAAAAACTTAGAATTTACTGAAAAACCCGCATTAGACGAAATGCACAGTGTAGTACATTGTATATGAGTGAGTTGCACTGAAAAACTTAGAATTTACTGAAAAACCCGCATTAGACGAAATGCACAGTGTAGTACATTGTATATGAGTGAGTTGCACTGAAAAACTTAGAATTTACTGAAAAACCCGCATTAGATGAAATGCACAGTGTAGTACATTGTATATGAGTGAGTTGCACTGAAAAACTTAGAATTTACTGAAAAACCCGCATTAGACGAAATGCACAGTGTAGTACACTGTATATGAGTGAGTTGCACTGAAAAACTTAGAATTTACTGAAAAACCCGCATTAGACGAAATGCACAGTGTAGTATATAGTATATGAGTGAGTTGCACTGAAAAACTTAGAATTTACTGAAAAACCCGCATTAGACGAAATGCACAGTGTAGTACATTGTATATGAGTGAGTTGCACTGAAAAACTTAGAATTTACTGAAAAACCCGCATTAGACTAAATGCACAGTGTAGTACATAGTATATGAGTGAGTTGCACTGAAAAACTTAGAATTTACTGAAGAACACGCATTAGACGAAATGCACAGTGTAGTACACAGTATATGAGTGAGTTGCACTGAAAAACTTAGAATTTACTGAAAAACACGCATTAGACGAAATGCAGTGTAGTACACTGTATATGAGTGAGTTGCACGGAAAAACTTAGAATTTACTGAAAAACCCGCATTAGACGAAATGCACAGTGTAGTACACTGTATATGAGTGAGTTGCACTGAAAAACTTAGAATTTACTGAAAAAACTGCATTAGACGAAATGCACAGTGTAGTACATTGTATATGAGTGAGTTGCACTGAAAAACTTAGAATTAACTGAAAAACCCGCATTAGACGAAATGCACAGTGTAGTATATAGTATATGAGTGAGTTGCACTGAAAAACTTAGAATTTACTGAAAAACCCGCATTAGACGAAATGCACAGTATAGTACATTGTATATGAGTGAGTTGCACTGAAAAACTTAGAATTTACTGAAAAACCCGCATTAGACGAAATGCACAGTGTAGTACATTGTATATGAGTGAGTTGCACTGAAAAACTTAGAATTTACTGAAAAACCCGCATTAGACGAAATGCACAGTGTAGTACATTGTATATGAGTGAGTTGCACTGAAAAACTTAGAATTTACTGAAAAACCCGCATTAGACGAAATGCACAGTGTAGTATATAGTATATGAGTGAGTTGCACCGAAAAACTTAGAATTTACTGAAAAACCCGCATTAGACGAAATGCACAGTGTAGTATATAGTATATGAGTGAGTTGCACTGAAAAACTTAGAATTTACTGAAAAACCCGCATTAGACGAAATGCACAGTGTAGTACATTGTATATGAGTGAGTTGCACTGAAAAACTTAGAATTTACTGAAAAACCCGCATTAGACGAAATGCACAGTATAGTACACAGTATATGAGTGAGTTGCACTGAAAAACTTAGAATTTACTGAAAAACCCGCATTAGACGAAATGCACAGTGTAGTACACTGTATATGAGTGAGTTGCACTGAAAAACTTAGAATTTACTGAAAAACCCGCATTAGACGAAATGCACAGTGTAGTACATAGTATATGAGTGAGTTGCACTGAACAACTTAGAATTTACTGAAAAACCAGCATTAGACGAAATGCACAGTGTAGTACACTGTATATGAGTGAGTTGCACTGAAAAACTTAGAATTTACTGAAAAACCCGCATTAGACGAAATGCACAGTGTAGTACATTGTACATGAGTGAGTTGCACTGAAAAACTTAGAATTTACTGAAAAACCCGCATTAGACGAAATGCACAGTGTAGTACATTGTATATGAGTGAGTTGCACTGAACAACTTAGAATTTACTGAAAAACCCGCATTAGATGAAAAGCACAGTGTAGTACATTGTATATGAGTGAGTTGCACTGAAAAACTTAGAATTTACTGAAAAACCTGCATTAGACGAAATGCACAGTGTAGTACATTGTATATGAGTGAGTTGCACTGAAAAACTTAGAATTTACTGAAAAGCCCGCATTAGACGAAATGCACAGTGTAGTATATAGTATATGAGTGAGTTGCACTGAAAAACTTAGAATTTACTGAAAAACCCGCATTAGACGAAATGCACAGTATAGTACATTGTATATGAGTGAGTTGCACTGAAAAACTTAGAATTTACTGAAAAACCCGCATTAGACGAAATGCACAGTGTAGTACATTGTATATGAGTGAGTTGCACTGAACAACTTAGAATTTACTGAAAAACCCGCATTAGATGAAATGCACAGTGTAGTACATTGTATATGAGTGAGTTGCACTGAAAAACTTAGAATTTACTGAAAAACCTGCATTAGACGAAATGCACAGTGTAGTACATTGTATATGAGTGAGTTGCACTGAAAAACTTAGAATTTACTGAAAAACCCGCATTAGACGAAATGCACAGTGTAGTATATAGTATATGAGTGAGTTGCACTAAAAAACTTAGAATTTACTGAAAAACCCGCATTAGACGAAATGCACAGTATAGTACATTGTATATGAGTGAGTTGCACTGAAACACTTAGAATTTACTGAAAAACCCGCATTAGACGAAATGCACAGTGTAGTACATTGTATATGAGTGAGTTGCACTGAAAAACTTAGAATTTACTGAAAAACCCGCATTAGATGAAATGCACAGTGTAGTACATTGTATATGAGTGAGTTGCACTGAAAAACTTAGAATTTACTGAAAAACCTGCATTAGACGAAATGCACAGTGTAGTACATTGTATATGAGTGAGTTGCACTGAAAAACTTAGAATTTACTGAAAAGCCCGCATTAGACGAAATGCACAGTGTAGTATATAGTATATGAGTGAGTTGCACTGAAAAACTTAGAATTTACTGAAAAACCCGCATTAGACGAAATGCACAGTATAGTACATTGTATATGAGTGAGTTGCACTGAAAAACTTAGAATTTACTGAAAAACCCGCATTAGACGAAATGCACAGTGTAGTACATAGTATATGAGTGAGTTGCACTGAAAAACTTAGAATTTACTGAAAAACCCGCATTAGACGAAATGCACAGTGTAGTATATAGTATATGAGTTAGTTGGACCGAAAAACTTAGAATTTACTGAAAAACCCGCATTAGAAGACATGCACAGTGTAGTATATAGTATATGAGTGAGTTGCACTGAAAAACTTAGAATTTACTGAAAAACCCGCATTAGACGAAATGCACAGTGTAGTACACTGTATATGAGTGAGTTGCACTGAAAAACTTAGAATTTACTGAAAAACCCGCATTAGACGAAATGCACAGTGTAGTACATAGTATATGAGTGAGTTGCACTGAAAAACTTAGAATTTACTGAAAAACCCGCATTAGACGAAATGCACAGTGTAGTACACAGTATATGAGTGAGTTGCACTGAAAAACTTAGAATTTACTGAAAAACCCGCATTAGACGAAATGCACAGTGTAGTATATAGTATATGAGTGAGTTGCACTGAAAAACTTAGAATTTACTGAAAAACCCGCATTAGACGAAATGCACAGTATAGTACATTGTATATGAGTGAGTTGCACTGAAAAACTTAGAATTTACTGAAAAACCTGCATTAGACGAAATGCACAGTGTAGTACATTGTATATGAGTGAGTTGCACTGAAAAACTTAGAATTTACTGAAAAACCCGCATTACACGAAATGCACAGTGTAGTATATAGTATATGAGTGAGTTGCACTGAAAAACTTAGAATTTACTGAAAAACCCGCATTAGACGAAATGCACAGTATAGTACATTGTATATGAGTGAGTTGCACTGAAAAACTTAGAATTTACTGAAAAACCCGCATTAGACGAAATGCACAGTGTAGTACATTGTATATGAGTGAGTTGCACTGAACAACTTAGAATTTACTGAAAAACCCGCATTAGATGAAATGCACAGTGTAGTACATTGTATATGAGTGAGTTGCAATGAAAAACTTAGAAATTACTGAAAAACCTGCATTAGACGAAATGCACAGTGTAGTACATTGTATATGAGTGAGTTGCACTGAAAAACTTAGAATTTACTGAAAAGCCCGCATTAGACGAAATGCACAGTGTAGTATATAGTATATGAGTGAGTTGCACTGAAAAACTTAGAATTTACTGAAAAACCCGCATTAGACGAAATGCACAGTATAGTACATTGTATATGAGTGAGTTGCACTGAAAAACTTAGAATTTACTGAAAAACCCGCATTAGACGAAATGCACAGTGTAGTACATAGTATATGAGTGAGTTGCACTGAAAAACTTAGAATTTACTGAAAAACCCGCATTAGACGAAATGCACAGTGTAGTATATAGTATATGAGTGAGTTGCACCGAAAAACTTAGAATTTACTGAAAAACCCGCATTAGACGAAATGCACAGTGTAGTATATAGTATATGAGTGAGTTGCACTGAAAAACTTAGAATTTACTGAAAAACCCGCATTAGACGAAATGCACAGTGTAGTATATAGTATATGAGTGAGTTGCACTGAAAAACTTAGAATTTACTGAAAAACCCGCATTAGACGAAATGCACAGTATAGTACATTGTATATGAGTGAGTTGCACTGAAAAACTTAGAATTTACTGAAAAACCTGCATTAGACGAAATGCACAGTGTAGTACATTGTATATGAGTGAGTTGCACTGAAAAACTTAGAATTTACTGAAAAACCCGCATTACACGAAATGCACAGTGTAGTATATAGTATATGAGTGAGTTGCACTGAAAAACTTAGAATTTACTGAAAAACCCGCATTAGACGAAATGCACAGTATAGTACATTGTATATGAGTGAGTTGCACTGAAAAACTTAGAATTTACTGAAAAACCCGCATTAGACGAAATGCACAGTGTAGTACATTGTATATGAGTGAGTTGCACTGAAAAACTTAGAATTTACTGAAAAACCCGCATTAGACGAAATGCACAGTGTAGTATATAGTATATGAGTGAGTTGCACCGAAAAACTTAGAATTTACTGAAAAACCCGCATTAGACGAAATGCACAGTGTAGTATATAGTATATGAGTGAGTTGCACTGAAAAACTTAGAATTTACTGAAAAACCCGCATTAGACGAAATGCACAGTGTAGTACATTGTATATGAGTGAGTTGCACTGACAAACTTAGAATTTACTGAAAAACCCGCATTAGACGAAATGCACAGTATAGTACACAGTATATGAGTGAGTTGCACTGAAAAACTTAGAATTTACTGAAAAACCCGCATTAGACGAAATGCACAGTGTAGTACACTGTATATGAGTGAGTTGCACTGAAAAACTTAGAATTTACTGAAAAACCCGCATTAGACGAAATGCACAGTGTAGTACATAGTATATGAGTGAGTTGCACTGAACAACTTAGAATTTACTGAAAAACCAGCATTAGACGAAATGCACAGTGTAGTACACTGTATATGAGTGAGTTGCACTGAAAAACTTAGAATTTACTGAAAAACCCGCATTAGACGAAATGCACAGTGTAGTACATTGTACATGAGTGAGTTGCACTGAAAAACTTAGAATTTACTGAAAAACCCGCATTAGACGAAATGCACAGTGTAGTACATTGTATATGAGTGAGTTGCACTGAACAACTTAGAATTTACTGAAAAACCCGCATTAGATGAAAAGCACAGTGTAGTACATTGTATATGAGTGAGTTGCACTGAAAAACTTAGAATTTACTGAAAAACCTGCATTAGACGAAATGCACAGTGTAGTACATTGTATATGAGTGAGTTGCACTGAAAAACTTAGAATTTACTGAAAAGCCCGCATTAGACGAAATGCACAGTGTAGTATATAGTATATGAGTGAGTTGCACTGAAAAACTTAGAATTTACTGAAAAACCCGCATTAGACGAAATGCACAGTATAGTACATTGTATATGAGTGAGTTGCACTGAAAAACTTAGAATTTACTGAAAAACCCGCATTAGACGAAATGCACAGTGTAGTACATTGTATATGAGTGAGTTGCACTGAACAACTTAGAATTTACTGAAAAACCCGCATTAGATGAAATGCACAGTGTAGTACATTGTATATGAGTGAGTTGCACTGAAAAACTTAGAATTTACTGAAAAACCTGCATTAGACGAAATGCACAGTGTAGTACATTGTATATGAGTGAGTTGCACTGAAAAACTTAGAATTTACTGAAAAACCCGCATTAGACGAAATGCACAGTGTAGTATATAGTATATGAGTGAGTTGCACTAAAAAACTTAGAATTTACTGAAAAACCCGCATTAGACGAAATGCACAGTATAGTACATTGTATATGAGTGAGTTGCACTGAAACACTTAGAATTTACTGAAAAACCCGCATTAGACGAAATGCACAGTGTAGTACATTGTATATGAGTGAGTTGCACTGAACAACTTAGAATTTACTGAAAAACCCGCATTAGATGAAATGCACAGTGTAGTACATTGTATATGAGTGAGTTGCACTGAAAAACTTAGAATTTACTGAAAAACCTGCATTAGACGAAATGCACAGTGTAGTACATTGTATATGAGTGAGTTGCACTGAAAAACTTAGAATTTACTGAAAAGCCCGCATTAGACGAAATGCACAGTGTAGTATATAGTATATGAGTGAGTTGCACTGAAAAACTTAGAATTTACTGAAAAACCCGCATTAGACGAAATGCACAGTATAGTACATTGTATATGAGTGAGTTGCACTGAAAAACTTAGAATTTACTGAAAAACCCGCATTAGACGAAATGCACAGTGTAGTACATAGTATATGAGTGAGTTGCACTGAAAAACTTAGAATTTACTGAAAAACCCGCATTAGACGAAATGCACAGTGTAGTATATAGTATATGAGTTAGTTGGACCGAAAAACTTAGAATTTACTGAAAAACCCGCATTAGAAGACATGCACAGTGTAGTATATAGTATATGAGTGAGTTGCACTGAAAAACTTAGAATTTACTGAAAAACCCGCATTAGACGAAATGCACAGTGTAGTACACTGTATATGAGTGAGTTGCACTGAAAAACTTAGAATTTACTGAAAAACCCGCATTAGACGAAATGCACAGTGTAGTACATAGTATATGAGTGAGTTGCACTGAAAAACTTAGAATTTACTGAAAAACCCGCATTAGACGAAATGCACAGTGTAGTACACAGTATATGAGTGAGTTGCACTGAAAAACTTAGAATTTACTGAAAAACCCGCATTAGACGAAATGCACAGTGTAGTATATAGTATATGAGTGAGTTGCACTGAAAAACTTAGAATTTACTGAAAAACCCGCATTAGACGAAATGCACAGTATAGTACATTGTATATGAGTGAGTTGCACTGAAAAACTTAGAATTTACTGAAAAACCTGCATTAGACGAAATGCACAGTGTAGTACATTGTATATGAGTGAGTTGCACTGAAAAACTTAGAATTTACTGAAAAACCCGCATTACACGAAATGCACAGTGTAGTATATAGTATATGAGTGAGTTGCACTGAAAAACTTAGAATTTACTGAAAAACCCGCATTAGACGAAATGCACAGTATAGTACATTGTATATGAGTGAGTTGCACTGAAAAACTTAGAATTTACTGAAAAACCCGCATTAGACGAAATGCACAGTGTAGTACATTGTATATGAGTGAGTTGCACTGAACAACTTAGAATTTACTGAAAAACCCGCATTAGATGAAATGCACAGTGTAGTACATTGTATATGAGTGAGTTGCACTGAAAAACTTAGAATTTACTGAAAAACCTGCATTAGACGAAATGCACAGTGTAGTACATTGTATATGAGTGAGTTGCACTGAAAAACTTAGAATTTACTGAAAAGCCCGCATTAGACGAAATGCACAGTGTAGTATATAGTATATGAGTGAGTTGCACTGAAAAACTTAGAATTTACTGAAAAACCCGCATTAGACGAAATGCACAGTATAGTACATTGTATATGAGTGAGTTGCACTGAAAAACTTAGAATTTACTGAAAAACCCGCATTAGACGAAATGCACAGTGTAGTACATAGTATATGAGTGAGTTGCACTGAAAAACTTAGAATTTACTGAAAAACCCGCATTAGACGAAATGCACAGTGTAGTATATAGTATATGAGTGAGTTGCACCGAAAAACTTAGAATTTACTGAAAAACCCGCATTAGACGAAATGCACAGTGTAGTATATAGTATATGAGTGAGTTGCACTGAAAAACTTAGAATTTACTGAAAAACCCGCATTAGACGAAATGCACAGTGTAGTATATAGTATATGAGTGAGTTGCACTGAAAAACTTAGAATTTACTGAAAAACCCGCATTAGACGAAATGCACAGTATAGTACATTGTATATGAGTGAGTTGCACTGAAAAACTTAGAATTTACTGAAAAACCTGCATTAGACGAAATGCACAGTGTAGTACATTGTATATGAGTGAGTTGCACTGAAAAACTTAGAATTTACTGAAAAACCCGCATTACACGAAATGCACAGTGTAGTATATAGTATATGAGTGAGTTGCACTGAAAAACTTAGAATTTACTGAAAAACCCGCATTAGACGAAATGCACAGTATAGTACATTGTATATGAGTGAGTTGCACTGAAAAACTTAGAATTTACTGAAAAACCCGCATTAGACGAAATGCACAGTGTAGTACATTGTATATGAGTGAGTTGCACTGAACAACTTAGAATTTACTGAAAAACCCGCATTAGATGAAATGCACAGTGTAGTACATTGTATATGAGTGAGTTGCACTGAAAAACTTAGAATTTACTGAAAAACCTGCATTAGACGAAATGCACAGTGTAGTACATTGTATATGAGTGAGTTGCACTGAAAAACTTAGAATTTACTGAAAAGCCCGCATTAGACGAAATGCACAGTGTAGTATATAGTATATGAGTGAGTTGCACTGAAAAACTTAGAATTTACTGAAAAACCCGCATTAGACGAAATGCACAGTATAGTACATTGTATATGAGTGAGTTGCACTGAAAAACTTAGAATTTACTGAAAAACCCGCATTAGACGAAATGCACAGTGTAGTACATAGTATATGAGTGAGTTGCACTGAAAAACTTAGAATTTACTGAAAAACCCGCATTAGACGAAATGCACAGTGTAGTATATAGTATATGAGTGAGTTGCACCGAAAAACTTAGAATTTACTGAAAAACCCGCATTAGACGAAATGCACAGTGTAGTATATAGTATATGAGTGAGTTGCACTGAAAAACTTAGAATTTACTGAAAAACCCGCATTAGACGAAATGCACAGTGTAGTACATTGTATATGAGTGAGTTGCACTGAAAAACTTAGAATTTACTGAAAAACCCGCATTAGACGAAATGCACAGTGTAGTACATAGTATATGAGTGAGTTGCACTGAATAACTTAGAATTTACTGAAAAACCCGCATTAGACGAAATGCACAGTGTAGTACATTGTATATGAGTGAGTTGCACTGAAAAACTTAGAATTTACTGAAAAACCCGCATTAGACGAAATGCACAGTGTAGTACATTGTATATGAGTGAGTTGCACTGAAAAACTTAGAATTTACTGAAAAACCCGCATTAGACGAAATGCACAGTGTAGTACATAGTATATGAGTGAGTTGCACTGAAAAACTTAGAATTTACTGAAAAACCCGCATTAGACGAAATGCACAGTGTAGTACATTGTACATGAGTGAGTTGCACTGAAAAACTTAGAATTTACTGAAAAACCCGCATTAGACGAAATGCACAGTGTAGTACATTGTATATGAGTGAGTTGCACTGAACAACTTAGAATTTACTGAAAAACCCGCATTAGATGAAATGCACAGTGTAGTACATTGTATATGAGTGAGTTGCACTGAAAAACTTAGAATTTACTGAAAAAACTGCATTAGACGAAATGCACAGTGTAGTACATTGTATATGAGTGAGTTGCACTGAAAAACTTAGAATTTACTGAAAAACCCGCATTAGACGAAATGCACAGTGTAGTATATAGTATATGAGTGAGTTGCACTAAAAAACTTAGAATTTACTGAAAAACCCGCATTAGACGAAATGCACAGTATAGTACATTGTATATGAGTGAGTTGCACTGAAACACTTAGAATTTACTGAAAAACCCGCATTAGACGAAATGCACAGTGTAGTACATTGTATATGAGTGAGTTGCACTGAACAACTTAGAATTTACTGAAAAACCCGCATTAGATGAAATGCACAGTGTAGTACATTGTATATGAGTGAGTTGCACTGAAAAACTTAGAATTTACTGAAAAACCTGCATTAGACGAAATGCACAGTGTAGTACATTGTATATGAGTGAGTTGCACTGAAAAACTTAGAATTTACTGAAAAGCCCGCATTAGACGAAATGCACAGTGTAGTATATAGTATATGAGTGAGTTGCACTGAAAAACTTAGAATTTACTGAAAAACCCGCATTAGACGAAATGCACAGTATAGTACATTGTATATGAGTGAGTTGCACTGAAAAACTTAGAATTTACTGAAAAACCCACATTAGACGAAATGCACAGTGTAGTACATAGTATATGAGTGAGTTGCACTGAAAAACTTAGAATTTACTGAAAAACCCGCATTAGACGAAATGCACAGTGTAGTATATAGTATATGAGTGAGTTGGACCGAAAAACTTAGAATTTACTGAAAAACCCGCATTAGAAGACATGCACAGTGTAGTATATAGTATATGAGTGAGTTGCACTGAAAAACTTAGAATTTACTGAAAAACCCGCATTAGACGAAATGCACAGTGTAGTACACTGTATATGAGTGAGTTGCACTGAAAAACTTAGAATTTACTGAAAAACCCGCATTAGACGAAATGCACAGTGTAGTACATAGTATATGAGTGAGTTGCACTGAAAAACTTAGAATTTACTGAAAAACCCGCATTAGACGAAATGCACAGTGTAGTATATAGTATATGAGTGAGTTGCACTGAAAAACTTAGAATTTACTGAAAAACCCGCATTAGACGAAATGCACAGTATAGTACATTGTATATGAGTGAGTTGCACTGAAAAACTTAGAATTTACTGAAAAACCTGCATTAGACGAAATGCACAGTGTAGTACATTGTATATGAGTGAGTTGCACTGAAAAACTTAGAATTTACTGAAAAACCCGCATTACACGAAATGCACAGTGTAGTATATAGTATATGAGTGAGTTGCACTGAAAAACTTAGAATTTACTGAAAAACCCGCATTAGACGAAATGCACAGTATAGTACATTGTATATGAGTGAGTTGCACTGAAAAACTTAGAATTTACTGAAAAACCCGCATTAGACGAAATGCACAGTGTAGTACATTGTATATGAGTGAGTTGCACTGAACAACTTAGAATTTACTGAAAAACCCGCATTAGATGAAATGCACAGTGTAGTACATTGTATATGAGTGAGTTGCACTGAAAAACTTAGAATTTACTGAAAAACCTGCATTAGACGAAATGCACAGTGTAGTACATTGTATATGAGTGAGTTGCACTGAAAAACTTAGAATTTACTGAAAAGCCCGCATTAGACGAAATGCACAGTGTAGTATATAGTATATGAGTGAGTTGCACTGAAAAACTTAGAATTTACTGAAAAACCCGCATTAGACGAAATGCACAGTATAGTACATTGTATATGAGTGAGTTGCACTGAAAAACTTAGAATTTACTGAAAAACCCGCATTAGACGAAATGCACAGTGTAGTACATAGTATATGAGTGAGTTGCACTGAAAAACTTAGAATTTACTGAAAAACCCGCATTAGACGAAATGCACAGTGTAGTATATAGTATATGAGTGAGTTGCACCGAAAAACTTAGAATTTACTGAAAAACCCGCATTAGACGAAATGCACAGTGTAGTATATAGTATATGAGTGAGTTGCACTGAAAAACTTAGAATTTACTGAAAAACCCGCATTAGACGAAATGCACAGTGTAGTACATTGTATATGAGTGAGTTGCACTGAAAAACTTAGAATTTACTGAAAAACCCGCATTAGACGAAATGCACAGTGTAGTACATAGTATATGAGTGAGTTGCACTGAATAACTTAGAATTTACTGAAAAACCCGCATTAGACGAAATGCACAGTGTAGTACATTGTATATGAGTGAGTTGCACTGAAAAACTTAGAATTTACTGAAAAACCCGCATTAGACGAAATGCACAGTGTATTACACTGTATATGAGTGAGTTGCACTGAAAAACTTAGAATTTACTGAAAAACCCGCATTAGACGAAATGCACAGTATAGTACATTGTATATGAGTGAGTTGCACTGAAAAACTTAGAATTTACTGAAAAACCCGCATTAGACGAAATGCACAGTGTAGTACATTGTATATGAGTGAGTTGCACTGAACAACTTAGAATTTACTGAAAAACCCGCATTAGATGAAATGCACAGTGTAGTACATTGTATATGAGTGAGTTGCACTGAACAACTTAGAATTTACTGAAAAACCCGCATTAGATGAAATGCACAGTGTAGTACATTGTATATGAGTGAGTTGCACTGAAAAACTTAGAATTTACTGAAAAACCTGCATTAGACGAAATGCACAGTGTAGTACATTGTATATGAGTGAGTTGCACTGAAAAACTTAGAATTTACTGAAAAGCCCGCATTAGACGAAATGCACAGTGTAGTATATAGTATATGAGTGAGTTGCACTGAAAAACTTAGAATTTACTGAAAAACCCGCATTAGACGAAATGCACAGTATAGTACATTGTATATGAGTGAGTTGCACTGAAAAACTTAGAATTTACTGAAAAACCCGCATTAGACGAAATGCACAGTGTAGTACATAGTATATGAGTGAGTTGCACTGAAAAACTTAGAATTTACTGAAAAACCCGCATTAGACGAAATGCACAGTGTAGTATATACTATATGAGTGAGTTGCACCGAAAAACTTAGAATTTACTGAAAAACCCGCATTAGACGAAATGCACAGTGTAGTATATAGTATATGAGTGAGTTGCACTGAAAAACTTAGAATTTACTGAAAAACCCCCATTAGACGAAATGCACAGTGTAGTACATAGTATATGAGTGAGTTGCACTGAAAAACTTAGAATTTACTGAAAAACCCGCATTAGACGAAATGCACAGTGTAGTACATAGTATATGAGTGAGTTGCACTGAAAAACTTAGAATTTACTGAAAAACCTGCATTAGACGAAATGCACAGTGTAGTACATTGTATATGAGTGAGTTGCACTGAAAAACTTAGAATTAACTGAAAAACCCGCATTAGACGAAATGCACAGTGTAGTATATAGTATATGAGTGAGTTGCACTGAAAAACTAGAATTTACTGAAAACCCGCATTAGACGAAATGCACAGTATAGTACATTGTATATGAGTGAGTTGCACTGAAAAACTTAGAATTTACTGAAAAACCCGCATTAGACGAAATGCACAGTGTAGTATATTGTATATGAGTGAGTTGCACTGAAAAACTTAGAATTTACTGAAAAACCCGCATTAGACGAAATGCACAGTGTAGTACATTGTATATGAGTGAGTTGCACTGAAAAACTTAGAATTTACTGAAAAACCCGCATTAGAGGAAATGCCACAGTGTAGTATATAGTATATGAGTGAGTTGCACCGAAAAACTTAGAATTTACTGAAAAAACCCGCATTAGACGAAATGCACAGTGTAGTATATAGTATATGAGTTAGTTGCACTGAAAAACTTAGAATTTACTGAAAAACCCGCATTAGACGAAATGCACAGTGTAGTACATTGTATATGAGTGAGTTGCACTGAAAAACTTAGAATTTACTGAAAAACCCGCATTAGACGAAATGCACAGTATAGTACACAGTATATGAGTGAGTTGCACTGAAAAACTTAGAATTTACTGAAAAACCCGCATTAGACGAAATGCACAGTGTAGTACACTGTATATGAGTGAGTTGCACTGAAAAACTTAGAATTTACTGAAAAACCCGCATTGAACGAAATGCACAGTGTAGTACATTGTATATGAGTGAGTTGCACTGAAAAACTTAGAATTTACTGAAAAACCCGCATTAGACGAAATGCACAGTGTAGTATATTGTATATGAGTGAGTTGCACTGAAAAACTTAGAATTTACTGAAAAACCCGCATTAGACGAAATGCACAGTGTAGTACATTGTATATGAGTGAGTTGCACTGAAAAACTTAGAATTTACTGAAAAACCCGCATTAGACGAAATGCACAGTGTAGTACACAGTATATGAGTGAGTTGCACTGAAAAACTTAGAATTTACTGAAAAACACGCATTAGACGAAATGCACAGTGTAGTACACTGTATATGAGTGAGTTGCACTGAAAAACTTAAAATTTACTGAAAAACCCGCATTAGACGAAATGCACAGTGTAGTACACAGTATATGAGTGAGTTGCACTGAAAACTTAGAATTTACTGAAAAACACCGCATTAGACGAAATGCACAGTGTAGTACATTGTATATGAGTGAGTTGCACTGAAAAACTAGGGAATTTACTGAAAAACCCGCATTAGACGAAATGCACAGTGTAGTACATAGTATATGAGTGAGTTGCACTGAACAACTTAGAATTTACTGAAAAACCCGCATTAGACGAAATGCACAGTGTAGTACATAGTATATGAGTGAGTTGCACTGAAAAACTTAGAATTTACTGAAAAACCCGCATTAGACGAAATGCACAGTATAGTACATTGTATATGAGTGAGTTGCACTGAAAAACTTAGAATTTACTGAAAAAACCCGCATTAGACGAAATGCACAGTGTAGTACATAGTATATGAGTGAGTTGCACTGAAAAACTTAGAATTTACTGAAAAACCCGCATTAGACGAAATGCACAGTGTAGTATATAGTATATGAGTGAGTTGGACCGAAAAACTTAGAATTTACTGAAAAAACCCGCATTAGACGAAATGCACAGTGTAGTATATAGTATATGAGTGAGTTGCACTGAAAAACTTAGAATTTACTGAAAAACCCGCATTAGACGAAATGCACAGTGTAGTACACTGTATATGAGTGAGTTGCACTGAAAAACTTAGAATTTACTGAAAAACCCGCATTAGACGAAATGCACAGTGTAGTACATAGTATATGAGTGAGTTGCACTGAAAAACTTAGAATTTACTGAAAAACCCGCATTAGACGAAATGCACAGTGTAGTACACAGTATATGAGTGAGTTGCACTGAAAAACTTAGAATTTACTGAAAAACCTGCATTAGACGGAATGCACAGTGTAGTATATAGTATATGAGTGAGTTGCACTGAAAAAACTTAGAATTTACCTGAAAAACCCGCATTAGACGAAATGCACAGTATAGTACATTGTATATGAGTGAGTTGCACTGAAACACTTAGAATTTACTGAAAAACCCGCATTAGACGAAATGCACAGTGTAGTACATTGTATATGAGTGAGTTGCACTGAACAACTTAGAATTTACTGAAAAACCCGCATTAGATGAAATGCACAGTGTAGTACATTGTATATGAGTGAGTTGCACTGAAAAACTTAGAATTTACTGAAAAAACCCGCATTAGACGAAATGAACAGTGTAGTACACTGTATATGAGTGAGTTGCACTGAAAAAACTTAGAATTTACTGAAAAAACCCACATTAGACGAAATGCACAGTGTAGTACATTGTATATGAGTGAGTTGCACTGAAAAACTTAGAATTTACTGAAAAACCCCGCATTAGACGAAATGCACATTGTAGTACATTGTATATGATTGAGTTGCACTGAAAAACTTAGAATTTACTGAAAAACCCGCATTAGACGAAATGCACAGTGTAGTACATTGTATATGAGTGAGTTGCACTGAAAAACTTAGAATTTACTGAAAAACCCGCATTAGACGAAATGCACAGTGTAGTATATTGTATATGAGTGAGTTGCACTGAAAAACTTAGAATTTACTGAAAAACCCGCATTAGACGAAATGCACAGTGTAGTACATTGTATATGAGTGAGTTGCACTGAAAAACTTAGAATTTACTGAAAAAACCCGCATTAGACGAAATGCACAGTGTAGTACACAGTATATGAGTGAGTTGCACTGAAAAACTTAGAATTTACTGAAAAACACGCATTAGACGAAATGCACAGTGTAGTACACTGTATATGAGTGAGTTGCACTGAAAAACTTAAAATTTACTGAAAAACCCGCATTAGACGAAATGCACAGTGTAGTACACAGTATATGAGTGAGTTGCACTGAAAAACTTAGAATTTACTGAAAAACCCGCATTAGACGAAATGCACAGTGTAGTACATTGTATATGAGTGAGTTGCACTGAAAAACTAGGAATTTACTGAAAAACCCGCATTAGACGAAATGCACAGTGTAGTACATAGTATATGAGTGAGTTGCACTGAACAACTTAGAATTTACTGAAAAACCCGCATTAGACGAAATGCACAGTGTAGTACATAGTATATGAGTGAGTTGCACTGAAAAACTTAGAATTTACTGAAAAACACCGCATTAGACGAAATGCACAGTATAGTACATTGTATATGAGTGAGTTGCACTGAAAAACTTAGAATTTACTGAAAACCCGCATTAGACGAAATGCACAGTGTAGTACATAGTATATGAGTGAGTTGCACTGAAAAACTTAGAATTTACTGAAAAACCCGCATTAGACGAAATGCACAGTGTAGTATATAGTATATGAGTGAGTTGGACCGAAAAACTTAGAATTTACTGAAAAACCCGCATTAGACGAAATGCACAGTGTAGTATATAGTATATGAGTGAGTTGCACTGAAAAACTTAGAATTTACTGAAAAACCCGCATTAGACGAAATGCACAGTGTAGTACACTGTATATGAGTGAGTTGCACTGAAAAACTTAGAATTTACTGAAAAACCCGCATTAGACGAAATGCACAGTGTAGTACATAGTATATGAGTGAGTTGCACTGAAAAACTTAGAATTTACTGAAAAACCCCGCATTAGACGAAATGCACAGTGTAGTACACAGTATATGAGTGAGTTGCACTGAAAAACTTAGAATTTACTGAAAAACCTGCATTAGACGGAATGCACAGTGTAGTATATAGTATATGAGTGAGTTGCACTGAAAAACTTAGAATTTACTGAAAAACCCGCATTAGACGAAATGCACAGTATAGTACATTGTATATGAGTGAGTTGCACTGAAACACTTAGAATTTACTGAAAAACCCGCATTAGACGAAATGCACAGTGTAGTACATTGTATATGAGTGAGTTGCACTGAACAACTTAGAATTTACTGAAAAAACCCGCATTAGATGAAATGCACAGTGTAGTACATTGTATATGAGTGAGTTGCACTGAAAAACTTAGAATTTACTGAAAAACCCGCATTAGACGAAATGAACAGTGTAGTACACTGTATATGAGTGAGTTGCACTGAAAAACTTAGAATTTACTGAAAAACCCACATTAGACGAAATGCACAGTGTAGTACATTGTATATGAGTGAGTTGCACTGAAAAACTTAGAATTTACTGAAAAACCCGCATTAGACGAAATGCACAGTGTAGTACATTGTATATGATTGAGTTGCACTGAAAAACTTAGAATTTACTGAAAAACCCGCATTAGACGAAATGCACAGTGTAGTACATTGTATATGAGTGAGTTGCACTGAAAAACTTAGAATTTACTGAAAAAACCCGCATTAGACGAAATGCACAGTGTAGTACACAGTATATGAGTGAGTTGCACTGAAAAACTTAGAATTTACTGAAAAACCCGCATTAGACGAAATGCACAGTGTAGTACATTGTATATGAGTGAGTTGCACTGAAAAACTTAGAATTTAATGAAAAACCCGCATTAGACGAAATGCACATTGTAGTACATAGTATATGAGTGAGTTGCACTGAAAAACTAGGAATTTACTGAAAAACCCGCAGTAGACGAAATGCACAGTGTAGTACATAGTATATGAGTGAGTTGCACTGAAAAACTTAGAATTTACTGAAAAACCCGCATTAGACGAAATGCACAGTGTAGTACATAGTATATGAGTGAGTTGCACTGAAAAAACTTAGAATTTACTGAAAAACCCGCATTAGACGAAATGCACAGTGTAGTACATTGTATATGAGTGAGTTGCACTGAAAAACTTAGAATTTACTGAAAAACCCGCATTAGACGAAATGCACAGTGTAGTACACAGTATATGAGTGAGTTGCACTGAAAAACTTAGAATTTACTGAAAAACACGCATTAGACGAAATGCACAGTGTAGTACACTGTATATGAGTGAGTTGCACTGAAAAACTTAAAATTTACTGAAAAACCCGCATTAGACGAAATGCACAGTGTAGTACACAGTATATGAGTGAGTTGCACTGAAAAACTTAGAATTTACTGAAAAACCCGCATTAGACGAAATGCACAGTGTAGTACATTGTATATGAGTGAGTTGCACTGAAAAACTAGGAATTTACTGAAAAACCCGCATTAGACGAAATGCACAGTGTAGTACATAGTATATGAGTGAGTTGCACTGAACAACTTAGAATTTACTGAAAAACCCGCATTAGACGAAATGCACAGTGTAGTACATAGTATATGAGTGAGTTGCACTGAAAAACTTAGAATTTACTGAAAAACCCGCATTAGACGAAATGCACAGTATAGTACATTGTATATGAGTGAGTTGCACTGAAAAACTTAGAATTTACTGAAAAACCCGCATTAGACGAAATGCACAGTGTAGTACATAGTATATGAGTGAGTTGCACTGAAAAACTTAGAATTTACTGAAAAACCCGCATTAGACGAAATGCACAGTGTAGTATATAGTATATGAGTGAGTTGGACCGAAAAAACTTAGAATTTACTGAAAAACCCGCATTAGACGAAATGCACAGTGTAGTATATAGTATATGAGTGAGTTGCACTGAAAAACTTAGAATTTACTGAAAAACCCGCATTAGACGAAATGCACAGTGTAGTACACTGTATATGAGTGAGTTGCACTGAAAAACTTAGAATTTACTGAAAAACCCGCATTAGACGAAATGCACAGTGTAGTACATAGTATATGAGTGAGTTGCACTGAAAAACTTAGAATTTACTGAAAAACCCGCATTAGACGAAATGCACAGTGTAGTACACAGTATATGAGTGAGTTGCACTGAAAAACTTAGAATTTACTGAAAAACCTGCATTAGACGGAATGCACAGTGTAGTATATAGTATATGAGTGAGTTGCACTGAAAAACTTAGAATTTACTGAAAAACCCGCATTAGACGAAATGCACAGTATAGTACATTGTATATGAGTGAGTTGCACTGAAACACTTAGAATTTACTGAAAAACCCGCATTAGACGAAATGCACAGTGTAGTACATTGTATATGAGTGAGTTGCACTGAACAACTTAGAATTTACTGAAAAACCCGCATTAGATGAAATGCACAGTGTAGTACATTGTATATGAGTGAGTTGCACTGAAAAACTTAGAATTTACTGAAAAACCCGCATTAGACGAAATGAACAGTGTAGTACACTGTATATGAGTGAGTTGCACTGAAAAACTTAGAATTTACTGAAAAACCCACATTAGACGAAATGCACAGTGTAGTACATTGTATATGAGTGAGTTGCACTGAAAAACTTAGAATTTACTGAAAAACCCGCATTAGACGAAATGCACATTGTAGTACATTGTATATGATTGAGTTGCACTGAAAAACTTAGAATTTACTGAAAAACCCGCATTAGACGAAATGCACAGTGTAGTACATTGTATATGAGTGAGTTGCACTGAAAAACTTAGAATTTACTGAAAAACCCGCATTAGACGAAATGCACAGTGTAGTATATTGTATATGAGTGAGTTGCACTGAAAAACTTAGAATTTACTGAAAAACCCGCATTAGACGAAATGCACAGTGTAGTACATTGTATATGAGTGAGTTGCACTGAAAACTTAGAATTTACTGAAAAACCCGCATTAGACGAAATGCACAGTGTAGTACACAGTATATGAGTGAGTTGCACTGAAAAACTTAGAATTTACTGAAAACACACGCATTAGACGAAATGCACAGTGTAGTACACTGTATATGAGTGAGTTGCACTGAAAAACTTAAAATTTACTGAAAAACCCCGCATTAGACGAAATGCACAGTGTAGTACACAGTATATGAGTGAGTTGCACTGAAAAACTTAGAATTTACTGAAAAACCCGCATTAGACGAAATGCACAGTGTAGTACATTGTATATGAGTGAGTTGCACTGAAAAACTAGGAATTTACTGAAAAAACCCGCATTAGACGAAATGCACAGTGTAGTACATAGTATATGAGTGAGTTGCACTGAACAACTTAGAATTTACTGAAAAACCCGCATTAGACGAAATGCACAGTGTAGTACATAGTATATGAGTGAGTTGCACTGAAAAAACTTAGAATTTACTGAAAAACCCGCATTAGACGAAATGCACAGTATAGTACATTGTATATGAGTGAGTTGCACTGAAAAACTTAGAATTTACTGAAAAACCCGCATTAGACGAAATGCACAGTGTAGTACATAGTATATGAGTGAGTTGCACTGAAAAACTTAGAATTTACTGAAAAAACCCGCATTAGACGAAATGCACAGTGTAGTAT
>NW_028227340.1:440815-511642 GCF_978045245.1 Mus caroli
AAATGCACAGTGTAGTACATTGTATATGAGTGAGTTGCACTGAAAAACTTAGAATTTACTGAAAAACCCGCATTAGACGAAATGCACAGTGTAGTACATTGTATATGAGTGAGTTGCACTAAAAAACTTAGAATTTACTGAAAAACCTGCATTAGACGAAATGCACAGTGTAGTACATTGTATATGAGTGAGTTGCACTGAAAAACTTAGAATTTACTGAAAAGCCCGCATTAGACGAAATGCACAGTGTAGTATATAGTATATGAGTGAGTTGCACTGAAAAACTTAGAATTTACTGAAAAACCCGCATTAGACGAAATGCACAGTGTAGTACATTGTATATGAGTGAGTTGCACTGAAAAACTTAGAATTTACTGAAAAACCCGCATTAGACGAAATGCACAGTGTAGTACATAGTATATGAGTGAGTTGCACTGAAAAACTTAGAATTTACTGAAAAACCCGCATTAGACGAAATGCACAGTATAGTATATAGTATATGAGTGAGTTGCACTGAAAAACTTAGAATTTACTGAAAAACCCGCATTAGACGAAATGCACAGTGTAGTACATTGTATATGAGTGAGTTGCACTGAAAAACTTAGAATTTACTGAAAAACCCGCATTAGACGAAATGCACAGTGTAGTACATTGTATATGAGTGAGTTGCACTGAAAAAATTAGAATTTACTGAAAAACCCGCATTAGACGAAATGCACAGTGTAGTACACTGTATATGAGTGAGTTGCACTGAAAAACTTAGAATTTACTGAAAAACCCGCATTAGACGAAATGCACAGTGTAGTACATTGTATATGAGTGAGTTGCACTGAAAAACTTAGAATTTACTGAAAAACCCGCATTAGACGAAATGCACAGTGTAGTACATAGTATATGAGTGAGTTGCACTGAAAAACTAGGAATTTACTGAAAAACCCGCATTAGACGAAATGCACAGTCTAGTACATTGTATATGAGTGAGTTGCACTGAAAAACTTAGAATTTACTGAAAAACCCGCATTAGACGAAATGCACAGTGTAGTACATTGTATATGAGTGAGTTGCACTGAAAAACTTAGAATTTACTGAAAAACCCGCATTAGACGAAATGCACAGTGTAGTACACTGTGTATGAGTGAGTTGCACTGAAAAACTTAGAATTTACTGAAAAACCCGCATTAGACGAAATGCACAGTGTAGTACATTGTATATGAGTGAGTTGATCTGAAAAACTTAGAATTTACTGAAAAACCCGCATTAGACGAAATGCACAGTATAGTACATTGTATATGAGTGAGTTGCACTGAAAAACTTAGAATTTACTGAAAAACCCGCATTAGACGAAATGCACAGTGTAGTACATTGTATATGAGTGAGTTGCACTGAACAACTTAGAATTTACTGAAAAACCCGCATTAGATGAAATGCACAGTGTAGTACATTGTATATGAGTGAGTTGCACTGAAAAACTTAGAATTTACTGAAAAACCTGCATTAGACGAAATGCACAGTGTAGTACATTGTATATGAGTGAGTTGTACTGAAAAACTTAGAATTTACTGAAAAACCCGCATTAGACGAAATGCACAGTGTAGTATATAGTATATCAGTGAGTTGCACTGAAAAACTTAGAATTTACTGAAAAACCCGCATTAGAGAAATGCACAGTATAGTACATTGTATATGAGTGAGTTGCACTGAAAAACTTAGAATTTACTGAAAAACCCGCATTAGACGAAATGCACAGTGTAGTACATAGTATATGAGTGAGTTGCACTGAAAAACTTAGAATTTACTGAAAAACCCGCAATAGACGAAATGCACAGTGTAGTATATAGTATATGAGTGAGTTGCACCGAAAAACTTAGAATTTACTGAAAAACCCGCATTAGACGAAATGCACAGTGTAGTACATAGTATATGAGTGAGTTTCACTGAAAAACTAGGAATTTACTGAAAAACCCGCATTAGACGAAATGCACAGTGTAGTACATAGTATATGAGTGAGTTGCACTGAAAAACTTAGAATTTACTGAAAAACCCGCATTAGACGAAATGCACAGTGTAGTACATTGTATATGAGTGAGTTGCACTGAAAAACTTAGAATTTACTGAAAAACCCGCATTAGACGAAATGCACAGTGTAGTACACTGTATATGAGTGAGTTGCACTGAAAAACTTAGAATTTACTGAAAAAACCCGCATTAGACGAAATGCACAGTGTAGTACATTGTATATGAGTGAGTTGCACTGAAAAACTTAGAATTTACTGAAAAACCCGCATTAGACGAAATGCACAGTGTAGTACATTGTATATGAGTGAGTTGCACTGAACAACTTAGAATTTACTGAAAAACCCGCATTAGATGAAATGCACAGTGTAGTACATTGTATATGAGTGAGTTGCACTAAAAAACTTAGAATTTACTGAAAAACCTGCATTAGACGAAATGCACAGTGTAGTACATTGTATATGAGTGAGTTGCACTGAAAAACTTAGAATTTACTGAAAAGCCCGCATTAGACGAAATGCACAGTGTAGTATATAGTATATGAGTGAGTTGCACTGAAAAACTTAGAATTTACTGAAAAACCCGCATTAGACGAAATGCACAGTGTAGTACATTGTATATGAGTGAGTTGCACTGAAAAACTTAGAATTTACTGAAAAACCCGCATTAGACGAAATGCACAGTGTAGTACATAGTATATGAGTGAGTTGCACTGAAAAACTTAGAATTTACTGAAAAACCCGCATTAGACGAAATGCACAGTATAGTATATAGTATATGAGTGAGTTGCACTGAAAAACTTAGAATTTACTGAAAAACCCGCATTAGACGAAATGCACAGTGTAGTACATTGTATATGAGTGAGTTGCACTGAAAAACTTAGAATTTACTGAAAAACCCGCATTAGACGAAATGCACAGTGTAGTACATTGTATATGAGTGAGTTGCACTGAAAAACTTAGAATTTACTGAAAAACCCGCATTAGACGAAATGCACAGTGTAGTACACTGTATATGAGTGAGTTGCACTGAAAAACTTAGAATTTACTGAAAAACCCGCATTAGACGAAATGCACAGTGTAGTACATTGTATATGAGTGAGTTGCACTGAAAAACTTAGAATTTACTGAAAAACCCGCATTAGACGAAATGCACAGTGTAGTACATAGTATATGAGTGAGTTGCACTGAAAAACTAGGAATTTACTGAAAAACCCGCATTAGACGAAATGCACAGTCTAGTACATTGTATATGAGTGAGTTGCACTGAAAAACTTAGAATTTACTGAAAAACCCGCATTAGACGAAATGCACAGTGTAGTACATTGTATATGAGTGAGTTGCACTGAAAAACTTAGAATTTACTGAAAAACCCGCATTAGACGAAATGCACAGTGTAGTACACTGTGTATGAGTGAGTTGCACTGAAAAACTTAGAATTTACTGAAAAACCCGCATTAGACGAAATGCACAGTGTAGTACATTGTATATGAGTGAGTTGATCTGAAAAACTTAGAATTTACTGAAAAACCCGCATTAGACGAAATGCACAGTATAGTACATTGTATATGAGTGAGTTGCACTGAAAAACTTAGAATTTACTGAAAAACCCGCATTAGACGAAATGCACAGTGTAGTACATTGTATATGAGTGAGTTGCACTGAACAACTTAGAATTTACTGAAAAACCCGCATTAGATGAAATGCACAGTGTAGTACATTGTATATGAGTGAGTTGCACTGAAAAACTTAGAATTTACTGAAAAACCTGCATTAGACGAAATGCACAGTGTAGTACATTGTATATGAGTGAGTTGTACTGAAAAACTTAGAATTTACTGAAAAACCCGCATTAGACGAAATGCACAGTGTAGTATATAGTATATCAGTGAGTTGCACTGAAAAACTTAGAATTTACTGAAAAACCCGCATTAGAGAAATGCACAGTATAGTACATTGTATATGAGTGAGTTGCACTGAAAAACTTAGAATTTACTGAAAAACCCGCATTAGACGAAATGCACAGTGTAGTACATAGTATATGAGTGAGTTGCACTGAAAAACTTAGAATTTACTGAAAAACCCGCAATAGACGAAATGCACAGTGTAGTATATAGTATATGAGTGAGTTGCACCGAAAAACTTAGAATTTACTGAAAAACCCGCATTAGACGAAATGCACAGTGTAGTATATAGTATATGAGTGAGTTGCACTGAAAAACTTAGAATTTACTGAAAAACCCGCATTAGACGAAATGCACAGTGTAGTACATTGTATATGAGTGAGTTGCACTGAAAAACTTAGAATTTACTGAAAAACCCGCATTAGACGAAATGCACAGTGTAGTACATAGTATATGAGTGAGTTGCACTGAAAAACTAGGAATTTACTGAAAAACCCGCATTAGACGAAATGCACAGTGTAGTACATTGTATATGAGTGAGTTGCACTGAAAAACTTAGAATTTACTGAAAAACCCGCATTAGACGAAATGCACAGTGTAGTACATTGTATATGAGTGAGTTGCACTGAAAAACTTAGAATTTACTGAAAAACCCGCATTAGACGAAATGCACAGTGTAGTACACTGTGTATGAGTGAGTTGCACTGAAAAACTTAGAATTTACTGAAAAACCCGCATTAGACGAAATGCACAGTGTAGTACATTGTATATGAGTGAGTTGCACTGAAAAACTTAGAATTTACTGAAAAACCTGCATTAGACGAAATGCACAGTGTAGTACATTGTATATGAGTGAGTTGCACTGAAAACTTAGAATTTACTGAAAAACCCTCATTAGACGAAATGCACAGTGTAGTATATAGTATATGAGTGAGTTGCACTGAAAAACTTAGAATTTACTGAAAAACCCGCATTAGACGAAATGCACAGTGTAGTATATTGTATATGAGTGAGTTGCACTGAAAAACTTAGAATTTACTGAAAAACCCGCATTAGACGAAATGCACAGTGTAGTACATAGTATATGAGTGAGTTGCACTGAAAAACTAGGAATTTACTGAAAAACCCGCATTAGACGAAATGCACAGTGTAGTACATAGTATATGAGTGAGTTGCACTGAAAAACTTAGAATTTACTGAAAAACCCGCATTAGACGAAATGCACAGTGTAGTACATTGTATATGAGTGAGTTGCACTGAAAAACTTAGAATTTACTGAAAAACCCGCATTAGACGAAATGCACAGTGTAGTACACTGTATATGAGTGAGTTGCACTGAAAAACTTAGAATTTACTGAAAAACCCGCATTAGACGAAATGCACAGTGTAGTACATTGTATATGAGTGAGTTGCACCGAAAAACTTAGAATTTACTGAAAAACCCGCATTAGACGAAATGCACAGTGTAGTACATTGTATATAAGTGAGTTGCACTGAAAAACTTAGAATTTACTGAAAAACCCGCATTAGACGAAATGCACAGTGTAGTACATTGTATATGAGTGAGTTGCACTGAAAAACTTAGAATTTACTGAAAAACCCGCATTAGACGAAATGCACAGTGTAGTATATAGTATATGAGTGAGTTGCACCGAAAAACTTAGAATTTACTGAAAAACCCGCATTAGACGAAATGCACAGTGTAGTATATAGTATATGAGTGAGTTGCACTGAAAAACTTAGAATTTACTGAAAAACCCGCATTAGACGAAATGCACAGTGTAGTACATAGTATATGAGTGAGTTGCACTGAAAAACTTAGAATTTACTGAAAAACACGCATTAGACGAAATGCACAGTGTAGTACATAGTATATGAGTGAGTTGCACTGAAAAACTTAGAATTTACTGAAAAACCTGCATTAGACGAAATGCACAGTGTAGTACATTGTATATGAGTGAGTTGCACTGAAAACTTAGAATTTACTGAAAAACCCGCATTAGACGAAATGCACAGTGCAGTATATAGTATATGAGTGAGTTGCACTGAAAAACTTAGAATTTACTGAAAAACCCGCATTAGACGAAATGCACAGTGTAGTACATTGTATATGAGTGAGTTGCACAGAAAACTTAGAATTTACTGAAAAACCCGCATTAGACGAAATGCACAGTGTAGTACATAGTATATGAGTGAGTTGCACTGAAAAACTAGGAATTTACTGAAAAACCCGCATTAGACGAAATGCACAGTGTAGTACATAGTATATGAGTGAGTTGCACTGAAAAACTTAGAATTTACTGAAAAACCCGCATTAGACGAAATGCACAGTGTAGTACATTGTATATGAGTGAGTTGCACTGAAAAACTTAGAATTTACTGAAAAACCCGCATTAGACAAAATGCACAGTGTAGTACACTGTATATGAGTGAGTTGCACTGAAAAACTTAGAATTTACTGAAAAACCCGCATTAGACGAAATGCACAGTGTAGTACATTGTATATGAGTGAGTTGCACTGAAAAACTTAGAATTTACTGAAAAACCCGCATTAGACGAAATGCACAGTGTAGTACATTGTACATGAGTGAGTTGCACTGAACAACTTAGAATTTACTGAAAAACCCGCATTAGATGAAATGCACAGTGTAGTACATTGTATATGAGTGAGTTGCACTGAAAAACTTAGAATTTACTGAAAAACCTGCATTAGACGAAATGCACAGTGTAGTACATTGTATATGAGTGAGTTGCACTGAAAAACTTAGAATTTACTGAAAAACCCGCATTAGACGAAATGCACAGTATAGTACATTGTATATGAGTGAGTTGCACTGAAACACTTAGAATTTACTGAAAAACCCGCATTAGACGAAATGCACAGTGTAGTACATTGTATATGAGTGAGTTGCACTGAACAACTTAGAATTTACTGAAAAACCCGCATTAGATGAAATGCACAGTGTAGTACATTGTATATGAGTGAGTTGCACTGAAAAACTTAGAATTTACTGAAAAACCTGCATTAGACGAAATGCACAGTGTAGTACATTGTATATGAGTGAGTTGCACTGAAAAACTTAGAATTTACTGAAAAGCCCGCATTAGACGAAATGCACAGTGTAGTATATAGTTTATGAGTGAGTTGCACTGAAAAACTTAGAATTTACTGAAAAACCCGCATTAGACGAAATGCACAGTATAGTACATTGTATATGAGTGAGTTGCACTGAAAAACTTAGAATTTACTGAAAAACCCGCATTAGACGAAATGCACAGTGTAGTACATAGTATATGAGTGAGTTGCACTGAAAAACTTAGAATTTACTGAAAAACCCGCATTAGACGAAATGCACAGTGTAGTATATAGTATATGAGTGAGTTGCACCGAAAAACTTAGAATTTACTGAAAAACCCGCATTAGACGAAATGCACAGTGTAGTATATAGTATATGAGTGAGTTGCACTGAGAAACTTAGAATTTACTGAAAAACCCGCATTAGACGAAATGCACAGTGTAGTACATAGTATATGAGTGAGTTGCACTGAAAAACTTAGAATTTACTGAAAAACCCGCATTAGACGAAATGCACAGTGTAGTACATAGTATATGAGTGAGTTGCACTGAAAAACTTAGAATTTACTGAAAAGCCCGCATTAGACGAAATGCACAGTGTAGTATATAGTTTATGAGTGAGTTGCACTGAAAAACTTAGAATTTACTGAAAAACCCGCATTAGACGAAATGCACAGTATAGTACATTGTATATGAGTGAGTTGCACTGAAAAACTTAGAATTTACTGAAAAACCCGCATTAGACGAAATGCACAGTGTAGTACATAGTATATGAGTGAGTTGCACTGAAAAACTTAGAATTTACTGAAAAACCCACATTAGACGAAATGCACAGTGTAGTATATAGTATATGAGTGAGTTGCACCGAAAAACTTAGAATTTACTGAAAAACCCGCATTAGACGAAATGCACAGTGTAGTACATAGTATATGAGTGAGTTGCACTGAAAAACTTAGAATTTACTGAAAAACCCGCATTAGACGAAATGCACAGTGTAGTACATTGTATATGAGTGAGTTGCACAGAAAACTTAG
The DNA here is from genome assembly GCF_978045245.1 of Mus caroli. Taxonomy (NCBI): domain Eukaryota; kingdom Metazoa; phylum Chordata; class Mammalia; order Rodentia; family Muridae; genus Mus; species Mus caroli. Next base: position 448,842 of record NW_028227340.1, read on the forward strand.
AATTTACTGAAAAACCCGCATTAGACGAAATGCACAGTGTAGTACATAGTATATGAGTGAGTTGCACTGAAAAACTAGGAATTTACTGAAAAACCCGCATTAGACGAAATGCACAGTGTAGTACATAGTATATGAGTGAGTTGCACTGAAAAACTTAGAATTTACTGAAAAACCCGCATTAGACGAAATGCACAGTGTAGTACATTGTATATGAGTGAGTTGCACTGAAAAACTTAGAATTTACTGAAAAACCCGCATTAGACGAAATGCACAGTGTAGTACACTGTATATGAGTGAGTTGCACTGAAAAACTTAGAATTTACTGAAAAACCCGCATTAGACGAAATGCACAGTGTAGTACATTGTATATGAGTGAGTTGCACTGAAAAACTTAGAATTTACTGAAAAACCCGCATTAGACGAAATGCACAGTGTAGTACATTGTACATGAGTGAGTTGCACTGAACAACTTAGAATTTACTGAAAAACCCGCATTAGATGAAATGCACAGTGTAGTACATTGTATATGAGTGAGTTGCACTGAAAAACTTAGAATTTACTGAAAAACCTGCATTAGACGAAATGCACAGTGTAGTACATTGTATATGAGTGAGTTGCACTGAAAAACTTAGAATTTACTGAAAAACCCGCATTAGACGAAATGCACAGTATAGTACATTGTATATGAGTGAGTTGCACTGAAACACTTAGAATTTACTGAAAAACCCGCATTAGACGAAATGCACAGTGTAGTACATTGTATATGAGTGAGTTGCACTGAACAACTTAGAATTTACTGAAAAACCTGCATTAGACGAAATGCACAGTGTAGTACATTGTATATGAGTGAGTTGCACTGAAAAACTTAGAATTTACTGAAAAGCCCGCATTAGACGAAATGCACAGTGTAGTATATAGTTTATGAGTGAGTTGCACTGAAAAACTTAGAATTTACTGAAAAACCCGCATTAGACGAAATGCACAGTATAGTACATTGTATATGAGTGAGTTGCACTGAAAAACTTAGAATTTACTGAAAAACCCGCATTAGACGAAATGCACAGTGTAGTACATAGTATATGAGTGAGTTGCACTGAAAAACTTAGAATTTACTGAAAAACCCGCATTAGACGAAATGCACAGTGTAGTATATAGTATATGAGTGAGTTGCACCGAAAAACTTAGAATTTACTGAAAAACCCGCATTAGACGAAATGCACAGTGTAGTATATAGTATATGAGTGAGTTGCACTGAGAAACTTAGAATTTACTGAAAAACCCGCATTAGACGAAATGCACAGTGTAGTACATAGTATATGAGTGAGTTGCACTGAAAAACTTAGAATTTACTGAAAAACCCGCATTAGACGAAATGCACAGTGTAGTACATAGTATATGAGTGAGTTGCACTGAAAAACTTAGAATTTACTGAAAAGCCCGCATTAGACGAAATGCACAGTGTAGTATATAGTTTATGAGTGAGTTGCACTGAAAAACTTAGAATTTACTGAAAAACCCGCATTAGACGAAATGCACAGTATAGTACATTGTATATGAGTGAGTTGCACTGAAAAACTTAGAATTTACTGAAAAACCCGCATTAGACGAAATGCACAGTGTAGTACATAGTATATGAGTGAGTTGCACTGAAAAACTTAGAATTTACTGAAAAACCCACATTAGACGAAATGCACAGTGTAGTATATAGTATATGAGTGAGTTGCACCGAAAAACTTAGAATTTACTGAAAAACCCGCATTAGACGAAATGCACAGTGTAGTACATAGTATATGAGTGAGTTGCACTGAAAAACTTAGAATTTACTGAAAAACCCGCATTAGACGAAATGCACAGTGTAGTACATAGTATATGAGTGAGTTGCACTGAAAAACTTAGAATTTACTGAAAAACCTGCATTAGACGAAATGCACAGTGTAGTACATTGTATATGAGTGAGTTGCACTGAAAAACTTAGAATTTACTGAAAAACCCGCATTAGACGAAATGCACAGTGTAGTATATAGTATATGAGTGAGTTGCACTGAAAAACTTAGAATTTACTGAAAAACCCGCATTAGACGAAATGCACAGTATAGTACATTGTATATGAGTGAGTTGCACTGAAAAACTTAGAATTTACTGAAAAACCTGCATTAGACGAAATGCACAGTGTAGTACATTGTATATGAGTGAGTTGCACTGAAAAACTTAGAATTTACTGAAAAACCCGCATTAGACGAAATGCACAGTGTAGTATATAGTATATGAGTGAGTTGCACTGAAAAACTTAGAATTTACTGAAAAACCCGCATTAGACGAAATGCACAGTGTAGTACATTGTATATGAGTGAGTTGCACTGAACAACTTAGAATTTACTGAAAAACCCGCATTAGATGAAATGCACAGTGTAGTACATTGTATATGAGTGATTTGCACTGAAAAACTTAGAATGTACTGAAAAACCTGCATTAGACGAAATGCACAGTGTAGTACATTGTATATGAGTGAGTTGCACTGAAAAACTTAGAATTTACTGAAAAGCCCGCATTAGACGAAATGCACAGTGTAGTATATAGTATATGAGTGAGTTGCACTGAAAAACTTAGAATTTACTGAAAAACCCGCATTAGACGAAATGCACAGTGTAGTACATAGTATATGAGTGAGTTGCACTGAAAAACTTAGAATTTACTGAAAAACCCGCATTAGACGAAATGCACAGTGTAGTATATAGTATATGAGTGAGTTGCACCGAAAAACTTAGAATTTACTGAAAAACCCGCATTAGACGAAATGCACAGTGTAGTATATATTATATGAGTGAGTTGCACTGAAAAACTTAGAATTTACTGAAAAACCCGCATTAGACGAAATGCACAGTGTAGTACATTGTATATGAGTGAGTTGCACTGAAAAACTTAGAATTTACTGAAAAACCCGCATTAGACGAAATGCACAGTGTAGTACATAGTATATGAGTGAGTTGCACTGAAAAACTTAGAATTTACTGAAAAACCCGCATTAGACGAAATGCACAGTGTAGTACATAGTATATGAGTGAGTTGCACTGAAAAACTTAGAATTTACTGAAAAACCTGCATTAGACGAAATGCACAGTGTAGTACATTGTATATGAGTGAGTTGCACTGAAAAACTTAGAATTAACTGAAAAACCCGCATTAGACGAAATGCACAGTGTAGTATATAGTATATGAGTGAGTTGCACTGAAAAACTTAGAATTTACTGAAAAACCCGCATTAGACGAAATGCACAGTATAGTACATTGTATATGAGTGAGTTGCACTGAAAAACTTAGAATTTACTGAAAAACCCGCATTAGACGAAATGCACAGTGTAGTACATTGTATATGAGTGAGTTGCACTGAAAAACTTAGAATTTACTGAAAAACCCGCATTAGACGAAATGCACAGTGTAGTACATTGTATATGAGTGAGTTGCACTGAAAAACTTAGAATTTACTGAAAAACCCGCATTAGACGAAATGCACAGTGTAGTATATAGTATATGAGTGAGTTGCACCGAAAAACTTAGAATTTACTGAAAAACCCGCATTAGACGAAATGCACAGTGTAGTATATAGTATATGAGTGAGTTGCACTGAAAAACTTAGAATTTACTGAAAAACCCGCATTAGACGAAATGCACAGTGTAGTACATTGTATATGAGTGAGTTGCACTGAAAAACTTAGAATTTACTGAAAAACCCGCATTAGACGAAATGCACAGTGTAGTACATTGTATATGAGTGAGTTGCACTGAAAAACTTAGAATTTACTGAAAAACCCGCATTAGACGAAATGCACAGTGTAGTACATTGTATATGAGTGAGTTGCACTGAAAAACTTAGAATTTACTGAAAAACCCGCATTAGACGAATAGCACAGTGTAGTACACAGTATATGAGTGAGTTGCACTGAAAAACTTAGAATTTACTGAAAAACACGCATTAGACGAAATGCACAGTGTAGTACACTGTATATGAGTGAGTTGCACTGAAAAACTTAGAATTTACTGAAAAACCCGCATTAGACGAAATGCACAGTGTAGTACACTGTATATGAGTGAGTTGCACTGAAAAACTTAGAATTTACTGAAAAACCCGCATTAGACGAAATGCACAGTGTAGTACATTGTATATGAGTGAGTTGCACTGAAAAACTTAGAATTTACTGAAAAACCCGCATTAGACGAAATGCACATTGTAGTAAATAGTATATGAGTGAGTTGCACCGAAAAACTAGGAATTTACTGAAAAACCCGCATTAGACGAAATGCACAGTGTAGTACATAGTATATGAGTGAGTTGCACTGAAAAACTTAGAATTTACTGAAAAACCCGCATTAGACGAAATGCACAGTTTAGTACATACTATATGAGTGAGTTGCACTGAAAAACTTAGAATTTACTGAAAAACCCGCATTAGACGAAATGCACAGTGTAGTACACTGTATATGAGTGAGTTGCACTGAAAAACTTAGAATTTACTGAAAAACCCGCATTAGACGAAATGCACAGTGTAGTACATTGTATATGAGTGAGTTGCACTGAACACCTTAGAATTTACTGAAAAACCCGCATTAGATGAAATGCACAGTGTAGTACATTGTATATGAGTGAGATGCACTGAAAAACTTAGAATTTACTGAAAAACCTGCATTAGACGAAATTGCACAGTGTAGTACATTGTATATGAGTGAGTTGCACTGAAAAACTTAGAATTTACTGAAAAGCCCGCATTAGACGAAATGCACAGTGTAGTATATAGTATATGAGTGAGTTGCACTGAAAAACTTAGAATTTACTGAAAAACCCGCATTAGACGAAATGCACAGTATAGTACATTGTATATGAGTGAGTTGCACTGAAAAACTTAGAATTTACTGAAAAACCCGCATTAGACGAAATGCACAGTGTAGTATATAGTATATGAGTGAGTTGCACTGAAAAACTTAGAATTTACTGAAAAACCCGCATTAGACGAAATGCACAGTGTAGTACATTGTATATGAGTGAGTTGCACTGAAAAACTTAGAATTTACTGAAAAACCCGCATTAGACGAAATGCACAGTGTAGTACATAGTATATGAGTGAGTTGCACTGAAAAACTTAGAATTTACTGAAAAACCCGCATTAGACGAAATGCACAGTGTAGTACATAGTATATGAGTGAGTTGCACTGAAAAACTTAGAATTTACTGAAAAACCTGCATTAGAAGAAATGCACAGTGTAGTACATTGTATATGAGTGAGTTGCACTGAAAAACTTAGAATTAACTGAAAAACCCGCATTAGACGAAATGCACAGTGTAGTATATAGTATATGAGTGAGTTGCACTGAAAAACTTAGAATTTACTGAAAAACCCGCATTAGACGAAATGCACAGTATAGTACATTGTATATGAGTGAGTTGCACTGAAAAACTTAGAATTTACTGAAAAACCCGCATTAGACGAAATGCACAGTGTAGTACATTGTATATGAGTGAGTTGCACTGAAAAACTTAGAATTTACTGAAAAACCCGCATTAGACGAAATGCACAGTGTAGTACATTGTATATGAGTGAGTTGCAATGAAAAACTTAGAATTTACTGAAAAACCCGCATTAGACGAAATGCACATTGTAGTACATAGTATATGAGTGAGTTGCACTGAAAAACTAGGAATTTACTGAAAAACCCGCATTAGACGAAATGCACAGTGTAGTACATAGTATATGAGTGAGTTGCACTGAAAAACTTAGAATTTACTGAAAAACACGCATTAGACGAAATGCACAGTGTAGTACACTGTATATGAGTGAGTTGCACTGAAAAACTTAGAATTTACTGAAAAACCCGCATTAGACGAAATGCACAGTGCAGTATATAGTATATGAGTGAGTTGCACCGAAAAACTTAGAATTTACTGAAAAACCCGCATTAGACGAAATGCACAGTGTAGTATATAGTATATGAGTGAGTTGCACTGAAAAACTTAGAATTTACTGAAAAACCCGCATTAGACGAAATGCACAGTGTAGTACATTGTATATGAGTGAGTTGCACTGAAAAACTTAGAATTTACTGAAAAACCCGCATTAGACGAAATGCACAGTGTAGTACATTGTATATGAGTGAGTTGCACTGAACAACTTAGAATTTACTGAAAAACCCGCATTAGACGAAATGCACAGTGTAGTACATTGTATATGAGTGAGTTGCACTGAAAAAATTAGAATTTACTGAAAAACCTGCATTAGACGAAATGCACAGTGTAGTACATTGTATATGAGTGAGTTGCACTGAAAAACTTAGAATTTACTGAATAACCCACATTAGACGAAATGCACAGTGTAGTATATAGTATATGAGTGAGTTGCACTGAAAAACTTAGAATTTACTGAAAAACCCGCATTAGACGAAATGCACAGTATAGTACATTGTATATGAGTGAGTTGCACTGAAAAACTTAGAATTTACTGAAAAACCCGCATTAGACGAAATGCACAGTGTAGTACATTGTATATGAGTGAGTTGCACTGAAAAACTTAGAATTTACTGAAAAACCCGCATTAGACGAAATGCACAGTGTAGTACATTGTATATGAGTGAGTTGCACTGAAAAACTTAGAATTTACTTAAAAACCCGCATTAGACGAAATGCACAGTGTAGTATATAGTATATGAGTGAGTTGCACCGAAAAACTTAGAATTTACTGAAAAACCCGCATTAGACGAAATGCACAGTGTAGTATATAGTATATGAGTGAGTTGCACTGAAAAACTTAGAATTTACTGAAAAACACGCATTAGACGAAATGCACAGTGTAGTACATTGTATATGAGTGAGTTGCACTGAAAAACTTAGAATTTACTGAAAAACCTGCATTAGACGAAATGCACAGTGTAGTACATAGTATATGAGTGAGTTGCACTGAAAAACTTAGAATTTACTGAAAAACCCGCATTAGACGAAATGCAGAGTATAGTACATTGTATATGAGTGAGTTGCACTGAAAAACTTAGAATTTACTGAAAAACCCGCATTAGACGAAATGCAAAGTGTAGTACATAGTATATGAGTGAGTTGCACTGAAAAACTTAGAATTTACTGAAAAACCCGCATTAGATGAAATGCACAGTGTAGTACATTGTATATGAGTGAGTTGCACTGAAAAGTTAGAATTTACTGAAAAACCCGCATTAGACGAAATGCACAGTATAGTACACAGTATATGAGTGAGTTGCACTGAAAAACTTAGAATTTACTGAAAAACCCGCATTAGACGAAATGCACAGTGTAGTACACTGTATATGAGTGAGTTGCACTGAAAAACTTATAATTTACTGAAAAACCCGCATTAGACGAAATGCACAGTGTAGTACATTGTATATGAGTGAGTTGCACTGAAAAACTTAGAATTTACTGAAAAACCCGCATTAGACGAAATGCACAGTGTAGTACATAGTATATGAGTGAGTTGCACTGAAAAACTTAGAATTTACTGAAAAACCCCCATTCGACGAAATGCACAGTGTAGTACATTGTATATGAGTGAGTTGCACTGAAAAACTTAGAATTTACTGAAAAACCCGCATTAGACGAAATACACAGTCTAGTACATTGTATATGAGTGAGTTGCACTGAAAAACTTAGAATTTACTGAAAAACCCGCATTAGACGAAATGCACAGTGTAGTACATTGTATATGAGTGAGTTGCACTGAAAAACTTAGAATTTACTGAAAAACCCGCATTAGACGAAATGCACAGTGTAGTACATTGTATATGAGTGAGTTGCACTGAAAAACTTAGAATTTACTGAAAAACCCGCATTAGACGAAATGCACAGTGTAGTACATAGTATATGAGTGAGTTGCACTGAAAAACTTAGAATTTACTGAAAAACCCGCATTAGACGAAATGCACAGTGTAGTACATAGTATATGAGTGAGTTGCACTGAAAAACTTAGAATTTACTGAAAAACCCGCATTAGACGAAATGCACAGTGTAGTAAATTGTATATGAGTGAGTTGCACTGAAAAACTTAGAATTTACTGAAAAACCCGCATTAGACGAAATGCACAGTGTAGTACATTGTATATGAGTGAGTTGCACTGAAAAACTTAGAATTTACTGAAAAACCCGCATTAGACGAATAGCACAGTGTAGTACACAGTATATGAGTGAGTTGCACTGAAAAACTTAGAATTTACTGAAAAACACGCATTAGACGAAATGCACAGTGTAGTACACTGTATATGAGTGAGTTGCACTGAAAAACTTAGAATTTACTGAAAAACCCGCATTAGACGAAATGCACAGTGTAGTACACTGTATATGAGTGAGTTGCACTGAAAAACTTAGAATTTACTGAAAAACCCGCATTAGACGAAATGCACAGTGTAGTACATTGTATATGAGTGAGTTGCACTGAAAAACTTAGAATTTACTGAAAAACCCGCATTAGACGAAATGCACATTGTAGTACATAGTATATGAGTGAGTTGCACTGAAAAACTAGGAATTTACTGAAAAACCCGCATTAGACGAAATGCACAGTGTAGTACATAGTATATGAGTGAGTTGCACTGAAAAACTTAGAATTTACTGAAAAACCCGCATTAGACGAAATGCACAGTTTAGTACATACTATATGAGTGAGTTGCACTGAAAAACTTAGAATTTACTGAAAAACCCGCATTAGACGAAATGCACAGTGTAGTACACTGTATATGAGTGAGTTGCACTGAAAAACTTAGAATTTACTGAAAAACCCGCATTAGACGAAATGCACAGTGTAGTACATTGTATATGAGTGAGTTGCACTGAACACCTTAGAATTTACTGAAAAACCCGCATTAGATGAAATGCACAGTGTAGTACATTGTATATGAGTGAGATGCACTGAAAAACTTAGAATTTACTGAAAAACCTGCATTAGACGAAATGCACAGTGTAGTACATTGTATATGAGTGAGTTGCACTGAAAAACTTAGAATTTACTGAAAAGCCCGCATTAGACGAAATGCACAGTGTAGTATATAGTATATGAGTGAGTTGCACTGAAAAACTTAGAATTTACTGAAAAACCCGCATTAGACGAAATGCACAGTATAGTACATTGTATATGAGTGAGTTGCACTGAAAAACTTAGAATTTACTGAAAAACCCGCATTAGACGAAATGCACAGTGTAGTATATAGTATATGAGTGAGTTGCACTGAAAAACTTAGAATTTACTGAAAAACCCGCATTAGACGAAATGCACAGTGTAGTACATTGTATATGAGTGAGTTGCACTGAAAAACTTAGAATTTACTGAAAAACCCGCATTAGACGAAATGCACAGTGTAGTACATAGTATATGAGTGAGTTGCACTGAAAAACTTAGAATTTACTGAAAAACCCGCATTAGACGAAATGCACAGTGTAGTACATAGTATATGAGTGAGTTGCACTGAAAAACTTAGAATTTACTGAAAAACCTGCATTAGAAGAAATGCACAGTGTAGTACATTGTATATGAGTGAGTTGCACTGAAAAACTTAGAATTAACTGAAAAACCCGCATTAGACGAAATGCACAGTGTAGTATATAGTATATGAGTGAGTTGCACTGAAAAACTTAGAATTTACTGAAAAACCCGCATTAGACGAAATGCACAGTATAGTACATTGTATATGAGTGAGTTGCACTGAAAAACTTAGAATTTACTGAAAAACCCGCATTAGACGAAATGCACAGTGTAGTACATTGTATATGAGTGAGTTGCACTGAAAAACTTAGAATTTACTGAAAAACCCGCATTAGACGAAATGCACAGTGTAGTACATTGTATATGAGTGAGTTGCACTGAAAAACTTAGAATTTACTGAAAAACCCGCATTAGACGAAATGCACATTGTAGTACATAGTATATGAGTGAGTTGCACTGAAAAACTAGGAATTTACTGAAAAACCCGCATTAGACGAAATGCACAGTGTAGTACATAGTATATGAGTGAGTTGCACTGAAAAACTTAGAATTTACTGAAAAACACGCATTAGACGAAATGCACAGTGTAGTACATAGTATATGAGTGAGTTGCACTGAAAAACTTAGAATTTACTGAAAAACCCGCATTAGACGAAATGCACAGTGCAGTATATAGTATATGAGTGAGTTGCACCGAAAAACTTAGAATTTACTGAAAAACCCGCATTAGACGAAATGCACAGTGTAGTATATAGTATATGAGTGAGTTGCACTGAAAAACTTAGAATTTACTGAAAAACCCGCATTAGACGAAATGCACAGTGTAGTACATTGTATATGAGTGAGTTGCACTGAAAAACTTAGAATTTACTGAAAAACCCGCATTAGACGAAATGCACAGTGTAGTACATTGTATATGAGTGAGTTGCACTGAACAACTTAGAATTTACTGAAAAACCCGCATTAGACGAAATGCACAGTGTAGTACATTGTATATGAGTGAGTTGCACTGAAAAAATTAGAATTTACTGAAAAACCTGCATTAGACGAAATGCACAGTGTAGTACATTGTATATGAGTGAGTTGCACTGAAAAACTTAGAATTTACTGAATAACCCACATTAGACGAAATGCACAGTGTAGTATATAGTATATGAGTGAGTTGCACTGAAAAACTTAGAATTTACTGAAAAACCCGCATTAGACGAAATGCACAGTATAGTACATTGTATATGAGTGAGTTGCACTGAAAAACTTAGAATTTACTGAAAAACCCGCATTAGACGAAATGCACAGTGTAGTACATTGTATATGAGTGAGTTGCACTGAAAAACTTAGAATTTACTGAAAAACCCGCATTAGACGAAATGCACAGTGTAGTATATAGTATATGAGTGAGTTGCACTGAAAAACTTAGAATTTACTGAAAAACACGCATTAGACGAAATGCACAGTGTAGTACATTGTATATGAGTGAGTTGCACTGAAAAACTTAGAATTTACTGAAAAACCTGCATTAGACGAAATGCACAGTGTAGTACATAGTATATGAGTGAGTTGCACTGAAAAACTTAGAATTTACTGAAAAACCCGCATTAGACGAAATGCAGAGTATAGTACATTGTATATGAGTGAGTTGCACTGAAAAACTTAGAATTTACTGAAAAACCCGCATTAGACGAAATGCAAAGTGTAGTACATAGTATATGAGTGAGTTGCACTGAAAAACTTAGAATTTACTGAAAAACCCGCATTAGATGAAATGCACAGTGTAGTACATTGTATATGAGTGAGTTGCACTGAAAAAGTTAGAATTTACTGAAAAACCCGCATTAGACGAAATGCACAGTATAGTACACAGTATATGAGTGAGTTGCACTGAAAAACTTAGAATTTACTGAAAAACCCGCATTAGACGAAATGCACAGTGTAGTACACTGTATATGAGTGAGTTGCACTGAAAAACTTATAATTTACTGAAAAACCCGCATTAGACGAAATGCACAGTGTAGTACATTGTATATGAGTGAGTTGCACTGAAAAACTTAGAATTTACTGAAAAACCCGCATTAGACGAAATGCACAGTGTAGTACGTAGTATATGAGTGAGTTGCACTGAAAAACTTAGAATTTACTGAAAAACCCCCATTCGACGAAATGCACAGTGTAGTACATTGTATATGAGTGAGTTGCACTGAAAAACTTAGAATTTACTGAAAAACCCGCATTAGACGAAATACACAGTCTAGTACATTGTATATGAGTGAGTTGCACTGAAAAACTTAGAATTTACTGAAAAACCCGCATTAGACGAAATGCACAGTGTAGTACATTGTATATGAGTGAGTTGCACTGAAAAACTTAGAATTTACTGAAAAACCCGCATTAGACGAAATGCACAGTGTAGTACATTGTATATGAGTGAGTTGCACTGAAAAACTTAGAATTTACTGAAAAACCCGCATTAGACGAAATGCACAGTGTAGTACATAGTATATGAGTGAGTTGCACTGAAAAACTTAGAATTTACTGAAAAACCCGCATTAGACGAAATGCACAGTGTAGTACATAGTATATGAGTGAGTTGCACTGAAAAACTTAGAATTTACTGAAAAACCCGCATTAGACGAAATGCACAGTGTAGTAAATTGTATATGAGTGTGTTGCACTGAAAAACTTAGAATTTACTGAAAAACCCGCATTAGACGAAATGCACAGTATAGTACATTGTATATAAGTGAGTTGCACTGAAAAACTTAGAATTTACTGAAAAACCCGCATTAGACGAAATGCACAGTGTAGTACATAGTATATGAGTGAGTTGCACTGAAAAACTTAGAATTTACTGAAAAACCCGCATTAGACGAAATGCACAGTGTAGTACATTGTATATGAGTGAGTTGCACTGAAAAACTTAGAATTTACTGAAAAACCCGCATTAGACAAATGCACAGTGTAGTACATAGTATATGAGTGAGTTGCACTGAAAAACTTAGAATATACTGAAAAACCCGCATTAGACGAAATGCACAGTGTAGTACATTGTATATGAGTGAGTTGCACTGAAAAACTTAGAATTTACTGAAAAACCCGCATTAGACGAAATGCACAGTGTAGTACATTGTATATGAGTGAGTTGCACTGAAAAACTTAGAATTTACTGAAAAACCCGCATTAGACGAAATGCACAGTGTAGTACATAGTATATGAGTGAGTTGCACTGAAAAACTTAGAATTTACTGAAAAACCCGCATTAGACGAAATGCACAGTGTAGTACATAGTATATGAGTGAGTTGCACTGAAAAACTTAGAATTTACTGAAAAACCCGCATTAGACGAAATGCACAGTGTAGTACATAGTATATGAGTGAGTTGCACTGAAAAACTTAGAATTTACTGAAAAACCCGCATTAGACGAAATGCACAGTGTAGTACATAGTATATGAGTGAGTTGCACTGAAAAACTTAGAATTTACTGAAAAACCCGCATTAGACGAAATGCACAGTGTAGTACATAGTATATGAGTGAGTTGCACTGAAAAACTTAGAATTTACTGAAAAACCTGCATTAGACGAAATGCACAGTGTAGTACATTGTATATGAGTGAGTTGCACTGAAAAACTTAGAATTTACTGAAAAACCCGCATTAGACGAAATACACAGTCTAGTACATTGTATATGAGTGAGTTGCACTGAAAAACTTAGAATTTACTGAAAAACCCGCATTAGACGAAATGCACAGTGTAGTACATTGTATATGAGTGAGTTGCACTGAAAAACTTAGAATTTACTGAAAAACCGGCATTAGACAAAATGCACAGTGTAGTACATTGTATATGAGTGAGTTGCACTGAAAAACTTAGAATTTACTGAAAAACCCGCATTAGACGAAATGCACAGTGTAGTACATAGTATATGAGTGAGTTGCACTGAAAAACTTAGAATTTACTGAAAAACCCGCATTAGACGAAATGCACAGTGTAGTACATAGTATATGAGTGAGTTGCACTGAAAAACTTAGAATTTACTGAAAAACCCGCATTAGACGAAATGCACAGTGTAGTAAATTGTATATGAGTGTGTTGCACTGAAAAACTTAGAATTTACTGAAAAACCCGCATTAGACGAAATGCACAGTGTAGTACATTGTATATAAGTGAGTTGCACTGAAAAACTTAGAATTTACTGAAAAACCCGCATTAGACGAAATGCACAGTGTAGTAAATTTTATATGAGTGTGTTGCACTGAAAAACTTAGAATTTACTGAAAAACCCGCATTAGACGAAATGCACAGTGTAGTACATTGTATATAAGTGAGTTGCACTGAAAAACTTAGAATTTACTGAAAAACCTGCATTAGACGAAATGCACAGTGTAGTACATAGTATATGAGTGAGTTGCACTGAAAAACTTAGAATTTACTGAAAAACCCGCATTAGACGAAATGCACAGTGTAGTACATTGTATATGAGTGAGTGGCACTGAAAAACTTAGAATTTACTGAAAAACCCGCATTAGACAAATGCACAGTGTAGTACACTGTATATGAGTGAGTTGCACTGAAAAACTTAGAATTTACTGAAAAACCCGCATTAGACGAAATGCACAGTGTAGTACATTGTATATGAGTGAGTTGCACTGAAAAACTTAGAATTTACTGAAAAACCCGCATTAGACGAAATGCACATTGTAGTACATAGTATATGAGTGAGTTGCACTGAAAAACTAGGAATTTACTGAAAAACCCGCATTAGACGAAATGCACAGTGTAGTACATAGTATATGAGTGAGTTGCACTGAAAAACTTAGAATTTACTGAAAAACCCGCATTAGACGAAATGCACAGTGTAGTACATACTATATGAGTGAGTTGCACTGAAAAACTTAGAATTTACTGAAAAACCCGCATTAGACGAAGTGCACAGTGTAGTACATTGTATATGAGTGAGTTGCACTGAAAAACTTAGAATTTACTGAAAAACCAGTATTAGACGAAATGCACAGTGTAGTACATTGTATATGAGTGAGTTGCACTGAAAAACTTAGAATTTACTGAAAAACCCGCATTAGACGAAATGCACAGTGTAGTACATTGTATATGAGTGAGTTGCACTGAAAAAATTAGAAGTTACTGAAAAACCTGCATTAGACGAAATGCACAGTGTAGTACATTGTATATGAGTGAGTTGCACTGAAAAACTTAGAATTTACTGAATAACCCACATTAGACGAAATGCACAGTGTAGTATATAGTATATGAGTGAGTTGCACTGAAAAACTTAGAATTTACTGAAAAACCCGCATTAGACGAAATGCACAGTATAGTACATTGTATATGAGTGAGTTGCACTGAAAAACTTAGAATTTACTGAAAAACCTGCATTAGACGAAATGCACAGTGTAGTACATTGTATATGAGTGAGTTGCACTGAAAAACTTAGAATTTACTGAAAAGCCCGCATTAGACGAAATGCACAGTGTAGCATATAGTATATGAGTGAGTTGCACTGAAAAACTTAGAATTTACTGAAAAACCCGCATTAGACGAAATGCACAGTATAGTACATTGTATATGAGTGAGTTGCACTGAAAAACTTAGAATTTACTGAAAAACCCGCATTAGACGAAATGCACAGTGTAGTATATAGTATATGAGTGAGTTGCACCGAAAAACTTAGAATTTACTGAAAAACCCGCATTAGACGAAATGCACAGTGTAGTATATAGTATATGAGTGAGTTGCACTGAAAAACTTAGAATTTACTGAAAAACCCGCATTAGACGAAATGCACAGTGTAGTATATTGTATATGAGTGAGTTGCACTGAAAAACTTAGAATTTACTGAAAAACCCGCATTAGACGAAATGCACAGTGTAGTACATAGTATATGAGTGAGTTGCACTGAAAAACTTAGAATTTACTGAAAAACCCGCATTAGACGAAATGCACAGTGTAGTACATAGTATATGAGTGAGTTGCACTGAAAAACTTAGAATTTACTGAAAAACCTGCATTAGACGAAATGCACAGTGTAGTACATTGTATATGAGTGAGTTGCACTGAAAAACTTAGAATTAACTGAAAAACCCGCATTAGACGAAATGCACAGTGTAGTATATAGTATATGAGTGAGTTGTACTGAAAAACTTAGAATTTACTGAAAAACCCGCATTAGACGAAATGCACAGTATAGTACATTGTATATGAGTGAGTTGCACTGAAAAACTTAGAATTTACTGAAAAACCCGCATTAGACGAAATGCACAGTGTAGTACATTGTATATGAGTGAGTTGCACTGAAAAACTTAGAATTTACTGAAAAACCCGCATTAGACGAAATGCACAGTGTAGTACATTGTATATGAGTGAGTTGCACTGAAAAACTTAGAATTTACTGAAAAACCCGCATTAGACGAAATGCACATTGTAGTACATAGTATATGAGTGAGTTGCACTGAAAAACTAGGAATTTACTGAAAAACCCGCATTAGACGAAATGCACAGTGTAGTACATAGTATATGAGTGAGTTGCACTGAAAAACTTAGAATTTACTGAAAAACACGCATTAGACGAAATGCACAGTGTAGTACACTGTATATGAGTGAGTTGCACTGAAAAACTTAGAATTTACTGAAAAACCCGCATTAGACGAAATGCACAGTGTAGTACACTGTATATGAGTGAGTTGCACTGAAAAACTTAGAATTTACTGAAAAACCCGCATTAGACGAAATGCACAGTGTAGTACATTGTATATGAGTGAGTTGCACTGAAAAACTTAGAATTTACTGAAAAACCCGCATTAGACGAAATGCACATTGTAGTACATAGTATATGAGTGAGTTGCACTGAAAAACTAGGAATTTACTGAAAAACCCGCATTAGACGAAATGCACAGTGTAGTACATAGTATATGAGTGAGTTGCACTGAAAAACTTAGAATTTACTGA
Source organism: Mus caroli (assembly GCF_978045245.1). NCBI lineage: Eukaryota > Metazoa > Chordata > Mammalia > Rodentia > Muridae > Mus > Mus caroli. The sequence continues at coordinate 465,282 of NW_028227340.1, forward strand.
AAAACCCGCATTAGACGAAATGCACAGTGTAGTACATACTATATGAGTGAGTTGCACTGAAAAACTTAGAATTTACTGAAAAACCCGCATTAGACGAAGTGCACAGTGTAGTACATTGTATATGAGTGAGTTGCACTGAAAAACTTAGACTTTACTGAAAAACCAGCATTAGACGAAATGCACAGTGTAGTACATTGTATATGAGTGAGTTGCACTGAAAAACTTAGAATTTACTGAAAAACCCGCATTAGACGAAATGCACAGTGTAGTACATTGTATATGAGTGAGTTGCACTGAACAACTTAGAATTTACTGAAAAACCCGCATTAGACGAAATGCACAGTGTAGTACATTGTATATGAGTGAGTTGCACTGAAAAAATTAGAATTTACTGAAAAACCTGCATTAGACGAAATGCACAGTGTAGTACATTGTATATGAGTGAGTTGCACTGAAAAATTTAGAATTTACTGAATAACCCACATTAGACGAAATGCACAGTGTAGTATATAGTATATGAGTGAGTTGCACTGAAAAACTTAGAATTTACTGAAAAACCCGCATTAGACGAAATGCACAGTATAGTACATTGTATATGAGTGAGTTGCACTGAAAAACTTAGAATTTACTGAAAAACCTGCATTAGACGAAATGCACAGTGTAGTACATTGTATATGAGTGAGCTGCACTGAAAAACTTAGAATTTACTGAAAAACCCGCATTAGACGAAATGCACAGTGTAGTATATAGTATATGAGTGAGTTGCACTGAAAAACTTAGAATTTACTGAAAAACCCGCATTAGACGAAATGCACAGTGTAGTACACTGTATATGAGTGAGTTGCACTGAAAAACTTAGAATTTACTGAAAAACCCGCATTAGACGAAATGCACAGTGTAGTACATTGTATATGAGTGAGTTGCACTGAAAAACTTAGAATTTACTGAAAAACCCGCATTAGACGAAATGCACATTGTAGTACATAGTATATGAGTGAGTTGCACTGAAAAACTAGGAATTTACTGAAAAACCCGCATTAGACGAAATGCACAGTGTAGTACATAGTATATGAGTGAGTTGCACTGAAAAACTTAGAATTTACTGAAAAACCCGCATTAGACGAAGTGCACAGTGTAGTACATTGTATATGAGTGAGTTGCACTGAAAAACTTAGACTTTACTGAAAAACCAGCATTAGACGAAATGCACAGTGTAGTACATTGTATATGAGTGAGTTGCACTGAAAAACTTAGAATTTACTGAAAAACCCGCATTAGACGAAATGCACAGTGTAGTACATTGTATATGAGTGAGTTGCACTGAACAACTTAGAATTTACTGAAAAACCCGCATTAGACGAAATGCACAGTGTAGTACATTGTATATGAGTGAGTTGCACTGAAAAAATTAGAATTTACTGAAAAACCTGCATTAGACGAAATGCACAGTGTAGTACATTGTATATGAGTGAGTTGCACTGAAAAACTTAGAATTTACTGAATAACCCACATTAGACGAAATGCACAGTGTAGTATATAGTATATGAGTGAGTTGCACTGAAAAACTTAGAATTTACTGAAAAACCCGCATTAGACGAAATGCACAGTATAGTACATTGTATATGAGTGAGTTGCACTGAAAAACTTAGAATTTACTGAAAAACTTGCATTAGACGAAATGCACAGTGTAGTACATTGTATATGAGTGAGCTGCACTGAAAAACTTAGAATTTACTGAAAAACCCGCATTAGACGAAATGCACAGTGTAGTATATAGTATATGAGTGAGTTGCACTGAAAAACTTAGAATTTACTGAAAAACCCGCATTAGACGAAATGCACAGTATAGTACATTGTATATGAGTGAGTTGCACTGAAAAACTTAGAATTTACTGAAAAACCCGCATTAGACGAAATGCACAGTGTAGTATATTGTATATGAGTGAGTTGCACTGAACAACTTAGAATTTACTGAAAAACCCGCATTAGATGAAATGCACAGTGTAGTACATTGTATATGAGTGAGTTGCACTGAAAAACTTAGAATTTACTGAAAAACCTGCATTAGACGAAATGCACAGTGTAGTACATTGTATATGAGTGAGTTGCACTGAAAAACTTAGAATTTACTGAAAAGCCCGCATTAGACGAAATGCACAGTGTAGTATATAGTATATGAGTGAGTTGCACTGAAAAACTTAGAATTTACTGAAAAACCCGCATTAGACGAAATGCACAGTATAGTACATTGTATATGAGTGAGTTGCACTGAAAAACTTAGAATTTACTGAAAAACCCGCATTAGACGAAATGCACAGTGTAGTATATAGTATATGAGTGAGTTGCACCGAAAAACTTAGAATTTACTGAAAAACCCGCATTAGACGAAATGCACAGTGTAGTATATAGTATATGAGTGAGTTGCACTGAAAAACTTAGAATTTACTGAAAAACCCGCATTAGACGAAATGCACAGTGTAGTACATTGTATATGAGTGAGTTGCACTGAAAAACTTAGAATTTACTGAAAAACCCGCATTAGACGAAATGCACAGTGTAGTACATAGTATATGAGTGAGTTGCACTGAAAAACTTAGAATTTACTGAAAAACCCGCATTAGACGAAATGCACAGTGTAGTACATAGTATATGAGTGAGTTGCACTGAAAAACTTAGAATTTACTGAAAAACCTGCATTAGACGAAATGCACAGTGTAGTACATTGTATATGAGTGAGTTGCACTGAAAAACTTAGAATTAACTGAAAAACCCGCATTAGACGAAATGCACAGTGTAGTATATAGTATATGAGTGAGTTGCACTGAAAAACTTAGAATTTACTGAAAAACCCGCATTAGACGAAATGCACAGTATAGTACATTGTATATGAGTGAGTTGCACTGAAAAACTTAGAATTTACTGAAAAACCCGCATTAGACGAAATGCACAGTGTAGTACATTGTATATGAGTGAGTTGCACTGAAAAACTTAGAATTTACTGAAAAACCCGCATTAGACGAAATGCACAGTGTAGTACATTGTATATGAGTGAGTTGCACTGAAAAACTTAGAATTTACTGAAAAACCCGCATTAGACGAAATGCACAGTGTAGTATATAGTATATGAGTGAGTTGCACCGAAAAACTTAGAATTTACTGAAAAACCCGCATTAGACGAAATGCACAGTGTAGTATATAGTATATGAGTGAGTTGCACTGAAAAACTTAGAATTTACTGAAAAACCCGCATTAGACGAAATGCACAGTGTAGTACATTTTATATGAGTGAGTTGCACTGAAAAACTTAGAATTTACTGAAAAACCCGCATTAGACGAAATGCACAGTGTAGTACATTGTATATGAGTGAGTTGCACTGAAAAACTTAGAATTTACTGAAAAACCCGCATTAGACGAAATGCACAGTGTAGTACACAGTATATGAGTGAGTTGCACTGAAAAACTTAGAATTTACTGAAAAACCCGCATTAGACGAAATGCACAGTGTAGTACACTGTATATGAGTGAGTTGCACTGAAAAACTTAGAATTTACTGAAAAACCCGCATTAGACGAAATGCACAGTGTAGTACACTGTATATGAGTGAGTTGCACTGAAAAACTTAGAATTTACTGAAAAACCCGCATTAGACGAAATGCACAGTGTAGTACATTGTATATGAGTGAGTTGCACTGAAAAACTTAGAATTTACTGAAAAACCCGCATTAGACGAAATGCACATTGTAGTACATAGTATATGAGTGAGTTGCACTGAAAAACTTAGAATTTACTGAAAAACCCGCATTAGACGAAGTGCACAGTGTAGTACATAGTATATGAGTGAGTTGCACTGAAAAACTTAGAATTTACTGAAAAACCCGCATTAGACGAAATGCACAGTGTAGTACATAGTATATGAGTGAGTTGCACTGAAAAACTTAGAATTTACTGAAAAACCCGCATTAGACGAAGTGCACAGTGTAGTACATTGTATATGAGTGAGTTGCACTGAAAAACTTAGAATTTACTGAAAAACCAGCATTAGACGAAATGCACAGTGTAGTACATTGTATATGAGTGAGTTGCACTGAAAAACTTAGAATTTACTGAAAAACCCGCATTAGACGAAATGCACAGTGTAGTACATTGTTTATGAGTGAGTTGCACTGAACAACTTAGAATTTACTGAAAAACCGGCATTAGACGAAATGCACAGTGTAGTACATTGTATATGAGTGAGTTGCACTGAAAAAATTAGAATTTACTGAAAAACCTGCATTAGACGAAATGCACAGTGTAGTACATTGTATATGAGTGAGTTGCACTGAAAAACTTAGAATTTACTGAATAACCCACATTAGACGAAATGCACAGTGTAGTATATAGTATATGAGTGAGTTGCACTGAAAAACTTAGAATTTACTGAAAAACCCGCATTAGACGAAATGCACAGTATAGTACATTGTATATGAGTGAGTTGCACTGAAAAACTTAGAATTAATGAAAAACCCGCATTAGACGAAATGCACAGTGTAGTACATTGTATATGAGTGAGTTGCACTGAAAAACTTAGAATTTACTGAAAAACCCGCATTAGACGAAATGCACAGTGTAGTACATTGTATATGAGTGAGTTGCACTGAAAAACTTAGAATTTACTGAAAAACCCGCATTAGACGAAATGCACAGTGTAGTATATAGTATATGAGTGAGTTGCACCGAAAAACTTAGAATTTACTGAAAAACCCGCATTAGACGAAATGCACAGTGTAGTATATAGTATATGAGTGAGTTGCACTGAAAAACTTAGAATTTACTGAAAAACACGCATTAGACGAAATGCACAGTGTAGTACATTGTATATGAGTGAGTTGCACTGAAAAACTTAGAATATACTGAAAAACCCGCATTAGACGAAATGCACAGTGTAGTACATAGTATATGAGTGAGTTGCACTGAAAAACTTAGAATTTACTGAAAAACCCCCATTCGACGAAATGCACAGTGTAGTACCTTGTATATGAGTGAGTTGCACTGAAAAACTTAGAATTTACTGAAAAACCCGCATTAGACGAAATGCACAGTGTAGTACATTGTATATGAGTGAGTTGCACTGAAAAACTTAGAATTTACTGAAAAACCCGCATTAGACGAAATGCACAGTGTAGTACATTGTATATGAGTGAGTTGCACTGAAAAACTTAGAATTTACTGAAAAACCCGCATTAGACGAAATGCACAGTGTAGTATATAGTATATGAGTGAGTTGCACCGAAAAACTTAGAATTTACTGAAAAACCCGCATTAGACGAAATGCACAGTGTAGTATATAGTATATGAGTGAGTTGCACTGAAAAACTTAGAATTTACTGAAAAACACGCATTAGACGAAATGCACAGTGTAGTACATTGTATATGAGTGAGTTGCACTGAAAAACTTAGAATATACTGAAAAACCCGCATTAGACGAAATGCACAGTGTAGTACATAGTATATGAGTGAGTTGCACTGAAAAACTTAGAATTTACTGAAAAACCCCCATTCGACGAAATGCACAGTGTAGTACCTTGTATATGAGTGAGTTGCACTGAAAAACTTAGAATTTACTGAAAAACCCGCATTAGACGAAATACACAGTCTAGTACATTGTATATGAGTGAGTTGCACTGAAAAACTTAGAATTTACTGAAAAACCCGCATTAGACGAAATGCACAGTGTAGTACATTGTATATGAGTGAGTTGCACTGAAAAACTTAGAATTTACTGAAAAACCCGCATTAGACGAAATGCACAGTGTAGTACATTGTATATGAGTGAGTTGCACTGAAAAACTTAGAATTTACTGAAAAACCCGCATTAGACGAAATGCACAGTGTAGTACATAGTATATGAGTGAGTTGCACTGAAAAACTTAGAATTTACTGAAAAACCCGCATTAGACGAAATGCACAGTGTAGTAAATTGTATATGAGTGTGTTGCACTGAAAAACTTAGAATTTACTGAAAAACCCGCATTAGACGAAATGCACAGTGTAGTACATAGTATATGAGTGAGTTGCACTGAAAAACTTAGAATTTACTGAAAAACCCGCATTAGACGAAATGCACAGTGTAGTACACTGTATATGAGTGAGTTGCACTGAAAAACTTAGAATTTACTGAAAAACCCGCATTAGACGAAATGCACAGTGTAGTACATTGTATATGAGTGAGTTGCACTGAAAAACTTAGAATTTACTGAAAAACCCGCATTAGACGAAATGCACATTGTAGTACATAGTATATGAGTGAGTTGCACTGAAAAACTAGGAATTTACTGAAAAACCCGCATTAGACGAAATGCACAGTGTAGTACATAGTATATGAGTGAGTTGCACTGAAAAACTTAGAATTTACTGAAAAACCCGCATTAGACGAAATGCACAGTGTAGTACATAGTATATGAGTGAGTTGCACTGAAAAACTTAGAATTTACTGAAAAACCCGCATTAGACGAAGTGCACAGTGTAGTACATTGTATATGAGTGAGTTGCACTGAAAAACTTAGAATTTACTGAAAAACCAGCATTAGACGAAATGCACAGTGTAGTACATTGTATATGAGTGAGTTGCACTGAAAAACTTAGAATTTACTGAAAAACCCGCATTAGACGAAATGCACAGTGTAGTACATTGTTTATGAGTGAGTTGCACTGAACAACTTAGAATTTACTGAAAAACCGGCATTAGACGAAATGCACAGTGTAGTACATTGTATATGAGTGAGTTGCACTGAAAAAATTAGAATTTACTGAAAAACCTGCATTAGACGAAATGCACAGTGTAGTACATTGTATATGAGTGAGTTGCACTGAAAAACTTAGAATTTACTGAATAACCCACATTAGACGAAATGCACAGTGTAGTATATAGTATATGAGTGAGTTGCACTGAAAAACTTAGAATTTACTGAAAAACCCGCATTAGACGAAATGCACAGTATAGTACATTGTATATGAGTGAGTTGCACTGAAAAACTTAGAATTTACTGAAAAACCCGCATTAGACGAAATGCACAGTGTAGTACATTGTATATGAGTGAGTTGCACTGAAAAACTTAGAATTTACTGAAAAACCCGCATTAGACGAAATGCACAGTGTAGTACATTGTATATGAGTGAGTTGCACTGAAAAACTTAGAATTTACTGAAAAACCCGCATTAGACGAAATGCACAGTGTAGTATATAGTATATGAGTGAGTTGCACCGAAAAACTTAGAATTTACTGAAAAACCCGCATTAGACGAAATGCACAGTGTAGTATATAGTATATGAGTGAGTTGCACTGAAAAACTTAGAATTTACTGAAAAACACGCATTAGACGAAATGCACAGTGTAGTACATTGTATATGAGTGAGTTGCACTGAAAAACTTAGAATTTACTGAAAAACCCGCATTAGACGAAATGCACAGTGTAGTACATAGTATATGAGTGAGTTGCACTGAAAAACTTAGAATTTACTGAAAAACCCCCATTCGACGAAATGCACAGTGTAGTACATTGTATATGAGTGAGTTGCACTGAAAAACTTAGAATTTATTGAAAAACCCGCATTAGACGAAATACACAGTCTAGTACATTGTATATGAGTGAGTTGCACTGAAAAACTTAGAATTTACTGAAAAACCCGCATTAGACGAAATGCACAGTGTAGTACATTGTATATGAGTGAGTTGCACTGAAAAACTTAGAATTTACTGAAAAACCCGCATTAGACGAAATGCACAGTGTAGTACATTGTATATGAGTGAGTTGCACTGAAAAACTTAGAATTTACTGAAAAACCCGCATTAGACGAAATGCACAGTGTAGTACATAGTATATGAGTGAGTTGCACTGAAAAACTTAGAATTTACTGAAAAACCCGCATTAGACGAAATGCACAGTGTAGTAAATTGTATATGAGTGTGTTGCACTGAAAAACTTAGAATTTACTGAAAAACCCGCATTAGACGAAATGCACAGTGTAGTACATTGTATATAAGTGAGTTGCACTGAAAAACTTAGAATTTACTGAAAAACCCGCATTAGACGAAATGCACAGTGTAGTACATAGTATATGAGTGAGTTGCACTGAAAAACTTAGAATTTACTGAAAAACCCGCATTAGACGAAATGCACAGTGTAGTACATTGTATATGAGTGAGTTGCACTGAAAAACTTAGAATTTACTGAAAAACCCGCATTAGACAAATGCACAGTGTAGTACATAGTATATGAGTGAGTTGCACTGAAAAACTTAGAATATACTGAAAAACCCGCATTAGACGAAATGCACAGTGTAGTACATTGTATATGAGTGAGTTGCACTGAAAAACTTAGAATTTACTGAAAAACCCGCATTAGACGAAATGCACAGTGTAGTACATTGTATATGAGTGAGTTGCACTGAAAAACTTAGAATTTACTGAAAAACCCGCATTAGACGAAATGCACAGTGTAGTACATAGTATATGAGTGAGTTGCACTGAAAAACTTAGAATTTACTGAAAAACCCGCATTAGACGAAATGCACAGTGTAGTACATAGTATATGAGTGAGTTGCACTGAAAAACTTAGAATTTACTGAAAAACCCGCATTAGACGAAATGCACAGTGTAGTAAATTGTATATGAGTGTGTTGCACTGAAAAACTTAGAATTTACTGAAAAACCCGCATTAGACGAAATGCACAGTGTAGTACATTGTATATAAGTGAGTTGCACTGAAAAACTTAGAATTTACTGAAAAACCCGCATTAGACGAAATGCACAGTGTAGTACATAGTATATGAGTGAGTTGCACTGAAAAACTTAGAATTTACTGAAAAACCCGCATTAGACGAAATGCACAGTGTAGTACATAGTATATGAGTGAGTTGCACTGAAAAACTTAGAATTTACTGAAAAACCCGCATTAGACGAAATGCACAGTGTAGTACATAGTATATGAGTGAGTTGCACTGAAAAACTTAGAATTTACTGAAAAACCCGCATTATACGAAATGCACAGTGTAGTACATTGTATATGAGTGAGTTGCACTGAAAAACTTAGAATTTACTGAAAAACACGCATTAGACAAATGCACAGTGTAGTACATAGTATATGAGTGAGTTGCACTGAAAAACTTAGAATATACTGAAAAACCCGCATTAGACGAAATGCACAGTGTAGTACATTGTATATGAGTGAGTTGCACTGAAAAACTTAGAATTTACTGAAAAACCCGCATTAGACGAAATGCACAGTGTAGTACATTGTATATGAGTGAGTTGCACTGAAAAACTTAGAATTTACTGAAAAACCCGCATTAGACGAAATGCACAGTGTAGTACATAGTATATGAGTGAGTTGCAGTGAAAAACTTAGAATTTACTGAAAAACCCGCATTAGACGAAATGCACAGTGTAGTACATAGTATATGAGTGAGTTGCACTGAAAAACTTAGAATTTACTGAAAAACCCGCATTAGACGAAATGCACAGTGTAGTAAATTTTATATGAGTGTGTTGCACTGAAAAACTTAGAATTTACTGAAAAACCCGCATTAGACGAAATGCACAGTGTAGTACATTGTATATAAGTGAGTTGCACTGAAAAACTTAGAATTTACTGAAAAACCTGCATTAGACGAAATGCACAGTGTAGTACATAGTATATGAGTGAGTTGCACTGAAAAACTTAGAATTTACTGAAAAACCAGCATTAGACGAAATGAACAGTGTAGTACATTGTATATGAGTGAGTGGCACTGAAAAACTTAGAATTTACTGAAAAACCCGCATTAGACAAATGCACAGTGTAGTACATAGTATATGAGTGAGTTGCACTGAAAAACTTAGAATATACTGAAAAACCCGCATTAGACGAAATGCACAGTGTAGTACATTGTATATGAGTGAGTTGCACTGAAAAACTTAGAATTTACTGAAAAACCCGCATTAGACAAATGCACAGTGTAGTACATAGTATATGAGTGAGTTGCACTGAAAAACTTAGAATATACTGAAAAACCCTCATTAGACGAAATGCACAGTGTAGTACATTGTATATGAGTGAGTTGCACTGAAAAACTTAGAATTTACTGAAAAACCCGCATTAGACGAAATGCACAGTGTAGTACATAGTATATGAGTGAGTTGCACTGAAAAACTTAGAATATACTGAAAAACCCGCATTAGACGAAATGCACAGTGTAGTACATTGTATATGAGTGAGTTGCACTGAAAAACTTAGAATTTACTGAAAAACCCGCATTAGACAAATGCACAGTGTAGTACATAGTATATGAGTGAGTTGCACTGAAAAACTTAGAATATACTGAAAAACCCTCATTAGACGAAATGCACAGTGTAGTACATTGTATATGAGTGAGTTGCACTGAAAAACTTAGAATTTACTGAAAAACCCGCATTAGACGAAATGCACAGTGTAGTACATAGTATATGAGTGAGTTGCACTGAAAAACTTAGAATTTACTGAAAAACCCGCATTAGACGAAATGCACAGTGTAGTACATAGTATATGAGTGAGTTGCACTGAAAAACTTAGAATTTACTGAAAAACCCGCATTAGACGAAATGCACAGTGTAGTAAATTGTATATGAGTGTGTTGCACTGAAAAACTTAGAATTTACTGAAAAACCCGCATTAGACGAAATGCACAGTGTAGTACATTGTATATAAGTGAGTTGCACTGAAAAACTTAGAATTTACTGAAAAACCCGCATTAGACGAAATGCACAGTGTAGTACATAGTATATGAGTGAGTTGCACTGAAAAACTTAGAATTTACTGAAAAACCCGCATTAGACGAAATGCACAGTGTAGTACATAGTATATGAGTGAGTTGCACTGAAAAACTTAGAATTTACTGAAAAACCCGCATTAGACGAAATGCACAGTGTAGTACATAGTATATGAGTGAGATGCACTGAAAAACTTAGAATTTACTGAAAAACCCGCATTAGACGAAATGCACAGTGTAGTACATTGTATATGAGTGAGTTGCACTGAAAAACTTAGAATTTACTGAAAAACCCGCATTAGACAAATGCACAGTGTAGTACATAGTATATGAGTGAGTTGCACTGAAAAACTTAGAATATACTGAAAAACCCGCATTAGACGAAATGCACAGTGTAGTACATTGTATATGAGTGAGTTGCACTGAAAAACTTGGAATTTACTGAAAAACCCGCATTAGACGAAATGCACAGTGTAGTACATTGTATATGAGTGAGTTGCACTGAAAAACTTAGAATTTACTGAAAAACCCGCATTAGACGAAATGCACAGTGTAGTACATAGTAAATGAGTGAGTTGCACTGAAAAACTTAGAATTTACTGAAAAACCCGCATTAGACGAAATGCACAGTGTAGTACATAGTATATGAGTGAGTTGCACTGAAAAACTTAGAATTTACTGAAAAACCCGCATTAGACGAAATGCACAGTGTAGTAAATTGTATATGAGTGTGTTGCACTGAAAAACTTAGAATTTACTGAAAAACCCGCACTAGACGAAATGCACAGTGTAGTACATAGTATATAAGTGAGTTGCACTGAAAAACTTAGAATTTACTGAAAAACCCGCATTAGACGAAATGCACAGTGTAGTACATTGTATATAAGTGAGTTGCACTGAAAAACTTAGAATTTACTGAAAAACCCGCATTAGACGAAATGCACAGTGTAGTACATAGTATATGAGTGAGTTGCACTGAAAAACTTAGAATTTACTGAAAAACCCGCATTAGACGAAATGCACAGTGTAGTACATAGTATATGAGTGAGTTGCACTGAAAAACTTAGAATTTACTGAAAAACCCGCATTAGACGAAATGCACAGTGTAGTAAATTTTATATGAGTGTGTTGCACTGAAAAACTTAGAATTTACTGAAAAACCCGCATTAGACGAAATGCACAGTGTAGTACATTGTATATAAGTGAGTTGCACTGAAAAACTTAGAATTTACTGAAAAACCTGCATTAGACGAAATGCACAGTGTAGTACATAGTATATGAGTGAGTTGCACTGAAAAACTTAGAATTTACTGAAAAACCAGCATTAGACGAAATGAACAGTGTAGTACATTGTATATGAGTGAGTGGCACTGAAAAACTTAGAATTTACTGAAAAACCCGCATTAGACAAATGCACAGTGTAGTACATAGTATATGAGTGAGTTGCACTGAAAAACTTAGAATATACTGAAAAACCCGCATTAGACGAAATGCACAGTGTAGTACATTGTATATGAGTGAGTTGCACTGAAAAACTTAGAATTTACTGAAAAACCCGCATTAGACAAATGCACAGTGTAGTACATAGTATATGAGTGAGTTGCACTGAAAAACTTAGAATATACTGAAAAACCCTCATTAGACGAAATGCACAGTGTAGTACATTGTATATGAGTGAGTTGCACTGAAAAACTTAGAATTTACTGAAAAACCCGCATTAGACGAAATGCACAGTGTAGTACATAGTATATGAGTGAGTTGCACTGAAAAACTTAGAATATACTGAAAAACCCGCATTAGACGAAATGCACAGTGTAGTACATTGTATATGAGTGAGTTGCACTGAAAAACTTAGAATTTACTGAAAAACCCGCATTAGACAAATGCACAGTGTAGTACATAGTATATGAGTGAGTTGCACTGAAAAACTTAGAATATACTGAAAAACCCTCATTAGACGAAATGCACAGTGTAGTACATTGTATATGAGTGAGTTGCACTGAAAAACTTAGAATTTACTGAAAAACCCGCATTAGACGAAATGCACAGTGTAGTACATAGTATATGAGTGAGTTGCACTGAAAAACTTAGAATTTACTGAAAAACCCGCATTAGACGAAATGCACAGTGTAGTACATAGTATATGAGTGAGTTGCACTGAAAAACTTAGAATTTACTGAAAAACCCGCATTAGACGAAATGCACAGTGTAGTACATAGTATATGAGTGAGATGCACTGAAAAACTTAGAATTTACTGAAAAACCCGCATTAGACGAAATGCACAGTGTAGTACATTGTATATGAGTGAGTTGCACTGAAAAACTTAGAATTTACTGAAAAACCCGCATTAGACAAATGCACAGTGTAGTACATAGTATATGAGTGAGTTGCACTGAAAAACTTAGAATATACTGAAAAACCCGCATTAGACGAAATGCACAGTGTAGTACATTGTATATGAGTGAGTTGCACTGAAAAACTTGGAATTTACTGAAAAACCCGCATTAGACGAAATGCACAGTGTAGTACACTGTATATGAGTGAGTTGCACTGAAAAACTTAGAATTTACTGAAAAACCCGCATTAGACGAAATGCACAGTGTAGTACATAGTAAATGAGTGAGTTGCACTGAAAAACTTAGAATTTACTGAAAAACCCGCATTAGACGAAATGCACAGTGTAGTACATAGTATATGAGTGAGTTGCACTGAAAAACTTAGAATTTACTGAAAAACCCGCATTAGACGAAATGCACAGTGTAGTAAATTGTATATGAGTGTGTTGCACTGAAAAACTTAGAATTTACTGAAAAACCCGCACTAGACGAAATGCACAGTGTAGTACATAGTATATAAGTGAGTTGCACTGAAAAACTTAGAATTTACTGAAAAACCCGCATTAGACGAAATGCACAGTGTAGTACATTGTATATAAGTGAGTTGCACTGAAAAACTTAGAATTTACTGAAAAACCCGCATTAGACGAAATGCACAGTGTAGTACATAGTATATGAGTGAGTTGCACTGAAAAACTTAGAATTTACTGAAAAACCCGCATTAGACGAAATGCACAGTGTAGTACATAGTATATGAGTGAGTTGCACTGAAAAACTTAGAATTTACTGAAAAACCCGCATTAGACGAAATGCACAGTGTAGTACAGAGTATATGAGTGAGTTGCACTGAAAAACTTAGAATTTACTGAAAAACCCGCATTATACGAAATGCACAGTGTAGTACATTGTATATGAGTGAGTTGCACTGAAAAACTTAGAATTTACTGAAAAACCCGCATTAGACAAATGCACAGTGTAGTACATAGTATATGAGTGAGTTGCACTGAAAAACTTAGAATATACTGAAAAACCCGCATTAGACGAAATGCACAGTGTAGTACATTGTATATGAGTGAGTTGCACTGAAAAACTTAGAATTTACTGAAAAACCCGCATTAGACGAAATGCACAGTGTAGTACATTGTATATGAGTGAGTTGCACTGAAAAACTTAGAATTTACTGAAAAACCCGCATTAGACGAAATGCACAGTGTAGTACATAGTATATGAGTGAGTTGCAGTGAAAAACTTAGAATTTACTGAAAAACCCGCATTAGACGAAATGCACAGTGTAGTACATAGTATATGAGTGAGTTGCACTGAAAAACTTAGAATTTACTGAAAAACCCGCATTAGACGAAATGCACAGTGTAGTAAATTTTATATGAGTGTGTTGCACTGAAAAACTTAGAATTTACTGAAAAACCCGCATTAGACGAAATGCACAGTGTAGTACATTGTATATAAGTGAGTTGCACTGAAAAACTTAGAATTTACTGAAAAACCTGCATTAGACGAAATGCACAGTGTAGTACATAGTATATGAGTGAGTTGCACTGAAAAACTTAGAATTTACTGAAAAACCCGCATTAGACGAAATGAACAGTGTAGTACATTGTATATGAGTGAGTGGCACTGAAAAACTTAGAATTTACTGAAAAACCCGCATTAGACAAATGCACAGTGTAGTACATAGTATATGAGTGAGTTGCACTGAAAAACTTAGAATATACTGAAAAACCCGCATTAGACGAAATGCACAGTGTAGTACATTGTATATGAGTGAGTTGCACTGAAAAACTTAGAATTTACTGAAAAACCCGCATTAGACAAATGCACAGTGTAGTACATAGTATATGAGTGAGTTGCACTGAAAAACTTAGAATATACTGAAAAACCCTCATTAGACGAAATGCACAGTGTAGTACATTGTATATGAGTGAGTTGCACTGAAAAACTTAGAATTTACTGAAAAACCCGCATTAGACGAAATGCACAGTGTAGTACATAGTATATGAGTGAGTTGCACTGAAAAACTTAGAATATACTGAAAAACCCGCATTAGACGAAATGCACAGTGTAGTACATTGTATATGAGTGAGTTGCACTGAAAAACTTAGAATTTACTGAAAAACCCGCATTAGACAAATGCACAGTGTAGTACATAGTATATGAGTGAGTTGCACTGAAAAACTTAGAATATACTGAAAAACCCTCATTAGACGAAATGCACAGTGTAGTACATTGTATATGAGTGAGTTGCACTGAAAAACTTAGAATTTACTGAAAAACCCGCATTAGACGAAATGCACAGTGTAGTACATAGTATATGAGTGAGTTGCACTGAAAAACTTAGAATTTACTGAAAAACCCGCATTAGACGAAATGCACAGTGTAGTACATAGTATATGAGTGAGTTGCACTGAAAAACTTAGAATTTACTGAAAAACCCGCATTAGACGAAATGCACAGTGTAGTAAATTGTATATGAGTGTGTTGCACTGAAAAACTTAGAATTTACTGAAAAACCCGCATTAGACGAAATGCACAGTGTAGTACATTGTATATAAGTGAGTTGCACTGAAAAACTTAGAATTTACTGAAAAACCCGCATTAGACGAAATGCACAGTGTAGTACATAGTATATGAGTGAGTTGCACTGAAAAACTTAGAATTTACTGAAAAACCCGCATTAGACAAATGCACAGTGTAGTACATAGTATATGAGTGAGTTGCACTGAAAAACTTAGAATATACTGAAAAACCCGCATTAGACGAAATGCACAGTGTAGTACATTGTATATGAGTGAGTTGCACTGAAAAACTTGGAATTTACTGAAAAACCCGCATTAGACGAAATGCACAGTGTAGTACATTGTATATGAGTGAGTTGCACTGAAAAACTTAGAATTTACTGAAAAACCCGCATTAGACGAAATGCACAGTGTAGTACATAGTAAATGAGTGAGTTGCACTGAAAAACTTAGAATTTACTGAAAAACCCGCATTAGACGAAATGCACAGTGTAGTACATAGTATATGAGTGAGTTGCACTGAAAAACTTAGAATTTACTGAAAAACCCGCATTAGACGAAATGCACAGTGTAGTAAATTGTATATGAGTGTGTTGCACTGAAAAACTTAGAATTTACTGAAAAACCCGCACTAGACGAAATGCACAGTGTAGTACATTGTATATAAGTGAGTTGCACTGAAAAACTTAGAATTTACTGAAAAACCCGCATTAGACGAAATGCACAGTGTAGTACATAGTATATGAGTGAGTTGCACTGAAAAACTTAGAATTTACTGAAAAACCCGCATTAGACGAAATGCACAGTGTAGTACATTGTATATGAGTGAGTTGCACTGAAAAACTTAGAATTTACTGAAAAACCCGCATTAGACAAATGCACAGTGTAGTATAAAGTATATGAGTGAGTTGCACTGAAAAACTTAGAATATACTGAAAAACCCGCATTAGACGAAATGCACAGTGTAGTACATTGTATATGAGTGAGTTGCACTGAAAAACTTAGAATTTACTGAAAAACCCGCATTAGACGAAATGCACAGTGTAGTACATTGTATATGAGTGAGTTGCACTGAAAAACTTAGAATTTACTGAAAAACCCGCATTAGACGAAATGCACAGTGTAGTACATAGTATATGAGTGAGTTGCACTGAAAAACTTAGAATTTACTGAAAAACCCGCATTAGACGAAATGCACAGTGTATTACACTGTATATGAGTGAGTTGCACTGAAAAACTTAGAATTTACTGAAAAACCCGCATTAGACGAAATGCACAGTGTAGTACATAGTATATGAGTGAGTTGCACTGAAAAACTTAGAATTTACTGAAAAACCCGCATTAGACGAAATGCACAGTGTAGTAAATTGTATATGAGTGTGTTGCACTGAAAAACTTAGAATTTACTGAAAAACCCGCATTAGACGAAATGCACAGTGTAGTACATTGTATATAAGTGAGTTGCACTGAAAAACTTAGAATTTACTGAAAAACCCGCATTAGACGAAATGCACAGTGTAGTACATAGTATATGAGTGAGTTGCACTGAAAAACTTAGAATTTACTGAAAAACCCGCATTAGACGAAATGCACAGTGTAGTACATAGTATATGAGTGAGTTGCACTGAAAAACTTAGAATTTACTGAAAAACCCGCATTAGACGAAATGCACAGTGTAGTACATAGTATATGAGTGAGTTGCACTGAAAAACTTAGAATTTACTGAAAAACCCGCATTAGACGAAATGCACAGTGTAGTACATTGTATATGAGTGAGTTGCACTGAAAAACTTAGAATTTACTGAAAAACCCGCATTAGACAAATGCACAGTGTAGTACATAGTATATGAGTGAGTTGCACTGAAAAACTTAGAATATACTGAAAAACCCGCATTAGACGAAATGCACAGTGTAGTACATTGTATATGAGTGAGTTGCACTGAAAAACTTGGAATTTACTGAAAAACCCGCATTAGACGAAATGCACAGTGTAGTACATTGTATATGAGTGAGTTGCACTGAAAAACTTAGAATTTACTGAAAAACCCGCATTAGACGAAATGCACAGTGTAGTACATAGTAAATGAGTGAGTTGCACTGAAAAACTTAGAATTTACTGAAAAACCCGCATTAGACGAAATGCACAGTGTAGTACATAGTATATGAGTGAGTTGCACTGAAAAACTTAGAATTTACTGAAAAACCCGCATTAGACGAAATGCACAGTGTAGTACATAGTATATGAGTGAGTTGCACTGAAAAACTTAGAATTTACTGAAAAACCCGCATTAGACGAAATGCACAGTGTAGTAAATTGTATATGAGTGTGTTGCACTGAAAAACTTAGAATTTACTGAAAAACCCGCACTAGACGAAATGCACAGTGTAGTACATAGTATATAAGTGAGTTGCACTGAAAAACTTAGAATTTACTGAAAAACCCGCATTAGACGAAATGCACAGTGTAGTACATTGTATATAAGTGAGTTGCACTGAAAAACTTAGAATTTACTGAAAAACCCGCATTAGACGAAATGCACAGTGTAGTACATAGTATATGAGTGAGTTGCACTGAAAAACTTAGAATTTACTGAAAAACCCGCATTAGACGAAATGCACAGTGTAGTACATAGTATATGAGTGAGTTGCACTGAAAAACTTAGAATTTACTGAAAAACCCGCATTAGACGAAATGCACAGTGTAGTACAGAGTATATGAGTGAGTTGCACTGAAAAACTTAGAATTTACTGAAAAACCCGCATTATACGAAATGCACAGTGTAGTACATTGTATATGAGTGAGTTGCACTGAAAAACTTAGAATTTACTGAAAAACCCGCATTAGACAAATGCACAGTGTAGTACATAGTATATGAGTGAGTTGCACTGAAAAACTTAGAATATACTGAAAAACCCGCATTAGACGAAATGCACAGTGTAGTACATTGTATATGAGTGAGTTGCACTGAAAAACTTAGAATTTACTGAAAAACCCGCATTAGACGAAATGCACAGTGTAGTACATTGTATATGAGTGAGTTGCACTGAAAAACTTAGAATTTACTGAAAAACCCGCATTAGACGAAATGCACAGTGTAGTACATAGTATATGAGTGAGTTGCAGTGAAAAACTTAGAATTTACTGAAAAACCCGCATTAGACGAAATGCACAGTGTAGTACATAGTATATGAGTGAGTTGCACTGAAAAACTTAGAATTTACTGAAAAACCCGCATTAGACGAAATGCACAGTGTAGTAAATTTTATATGAGTGTGTTGCACTGAAAAACTTAGAATTTACTGAAAAACCCGCATTAGACGAAATGCACAGTGTAGTACATTGTATATAAGTGAGTTGCACTGAAAAACTTAGAATTTACTGAAAAACCTGCATTAGACGAAATGCACAGTGTAGTACATAGTATATGAGTGAGTTGCACTGAAAAACTTAGAATTTACTGAAAAACCCGCATTAGACGAAATGAACAGTGTAGTACATTGTATATGAGTGAGTGGCACTGAAAAACTTAGAATTTACTGAAAAACCCGCATTAGACAAATGCACAGTGTAGTACATAGTATATGAGTGAGTTGCACTGAAAAACTTAGAATATACTGAAAAACCCGCATTAGACGAAATGCACAGTGTAGTACATTGTATATGAGTGAGTTGCACTGAAAAACTTAGAATTTACTGAAAAACCCGCATTAGACAAATGCACAGTGTAGTACATAGTATATGAGTGAGTTGCACTGAAAAACTTAGAATATACTGAAAAACCCTCATTAGACGAAATGCACAGTGTAGTACATTGTATATGAGTGAGTTGCACTGAAAAACTTAGAATTTACTGAAAAACCCGCATTAGACGAAATGCACAGTGTAGTACATAGTATATGAGTGAGTTGCACTGAAAAACTTAGAATATACTGAAAAACCCGCATTAGACGAAATGCACAGTGTAGTACATTGTATATGAGTGAGTTGCACTGAAAAACTTAGAATTTACTGAAAAACCCGCATTAGACAAATGCACAGTGTAGTACATAGTATATGAGTGAGTTGCACTGAAAAACTTAGAATATACTGAAAAACCCTCATTAGACGAAATGCACAGTGTAGTACATTGTATATGAGTGAGTTGCACTGAAAAACTTAGAATTTACTGAAAAACCCGCATTAGACGAAATGCACAGTGTAGTACATAGTATATGAGTGAGTTGCACTGAAAAACTTAGAATTTACTGAAAAACCCGCATTAGACGAAATGCACAGTGTAGTACATAGTATATGAGTGAGTTGCACTGAAAAACTTAGAATTTACTGAAAAACCCGCATTAGACGAAATGCACAGTGTAGTAAATTGTATATGAGTGTGTTGCACTGAAAAACTTAGAATTTACTGAAAAACCCGCATTAGACGAAATGCACAGTGTAGTACATTGTATATAAGTGAGTTGCACTGAAAAACTTAGAATTTACTGAAAAACCCGCATTAGACGAAATGCACAGTGTAGTACATAGTATATGAGTGAGTTGCACTGAAAAACTTAGAATTTACTGAAAAACCCGCATTAGACAAATGCACAGTGTAGTACATAGTATATGAGTGAGTTGCACTGTAAAACTTAGAATATACTGAAAAACCCGCATTAGACGAAATGCACAGTGTAGTACATTGTATATGAGTGAGTTGCACTGAAAAACTTGGAATTTACTGAAAAACCCGCATTAGACGAAATGCACAGTGTAGTACATTGTATATGAGTGAGTTGCACTGAAAAACTTAGAATTTACTGAAAAACCCGCATTAGACGAAATGCACAGTGTAGTACATAGTAAATGAGTGAGTTGCACTGAAAAACTTAGAATTTACTGAAAAACCCGCATTAGACGAAATGCACAGTGTAGTACATAGTATATGAGTGAGTTGCACTGAAAAACTTAGAATTTACTGAAAAACCCGCATTAGACGAAATGCACAGTGTAGTAAATTGTATATGAGTGTGTTGCACTGAAAAACTTAGAATTTACTGAAAAACCCGCACTAGACGAAATGCACAGTGTAGTACATTGTATATAAGTGAGTTGCACTGAAAAACTTAGAATTTACTGAAAAACCCGCATTAGACGAAATGCACAGTGTAGTACATAGTATATGAGTGAGTTGCACTGAAAAACTTAGAATTTACTGAAAAACCCGCATTAGACGAAATGCACAGTGTAGTACATTGTATATGAGTGAGTTGCACTGAAAAACTTAGAATTTACTGAAAAACCCGCATTAGACAAATGCACAGTGTAGTATAAAGTATATGAGTGAGTTGCACTGAAAAACTTAGAATATACTGAAAAACCAGCATTAGACGAAATGCACAGTGTAGTACATTGTATATGAGTGAGTTGCACTGAAAAACTTAGAATTTACTGAAAAACCCGCATTAGACGAAATGCACAGTGTAGTACATTGTATATGAGTGAGTTGCACTGAAAAACTTAGAATTTACTGAAAAACCCGCATTAGACGAAATGCACAGTGTAGTACATAGTATATGAGTGAGTTGCACTGAAAAACTTAGAATTTACTGAAAAACCCGCATTAGACGAAATGCACAGTGTATTACACTGTATATGAGTGAGTTGCACTGAAAAACTTAGAATTTACTGAAAAACCCGCATTAGACGAAATGCACAGTGTAGTACATAGTATATGAGTGAGTTGCACTGAAAAACTTAGAATTTACTGAAAAACCCGCATTAGACGAAATGCACAGTGTAGTAAATTGTATATGAGTGTGTTGCACTGAAAAACTTAGAATTTACTGAAAAACCCGCATTAGACGAAATGCACAGTGTAGTACATTGTATATAAGTGAGTTGCACTGAAAAACTTAGAATTTACTGAAAAACCCGCATTAGACGAAATGCACAGTGTAGTACATAGTATATGAGTGAGTTGCACTGAAAAACTTAGAATTTACTGAAAAACCCGCATTAGACGAAATGCACAGTGTAGTACATAGTATATGAGTGAGTTGCACTGAAAAACTTAGAATTTACTGAAAAACCCGCATTAGACGAAATGCACAGTGTAGTACATAGTATATGAGTGAGTTGCACTGAAAAACTTAGAATTTACTGAAAAACCCGCATTAGACGAAATGCACAGTGTAGTACATTGTATATGAGTGAGTTGCACTGAAAAACTTAGAATTTACTGAAAAACCCGCATTAGACAAATGCACAGTGTAGTACATAGTATATGAGTGAGTTGCACTGAAAAACTTAGAATATACTGAAAAACCCGCATTAGACGAAATGCACAGTGTAGTACATTGTATATGAGTGAGTTGCACTGAAAAACTTGGAATTTACTGAAAAACCCGCATTAGACGAAATGCACAGTGTAGTACATTGTATATGAGTGAGTTGCACTGAAAAACTTAGAATTTACTGAAAAACCCGCATTAGACGAAATGCACAGTGTAGTACATAGTAAATGAGTGAGTTGCACTGAAAAACTTAGAATTTACTGAAAAACCCGCATTAGACGAAATGCACAGTGTAGTACATAGTATATGAGTGAGTTGCACTGAAAAACTTAGAATTTACTGAAAAACCCGCATTAGACGAAATGCACAGTGTAGTACATTGTATATGAGTGAGTTGCACTGAAAAACTTAGAATTTACTGAAAAACCCGCATTAGACGAAATGCACAGTGTAGTACATTGTATATGAGTGAGTTGCACTGAAAAACTTAGAATTTACTGAAAAACCCGCATTAGACGAAATGCACAGTGTAGTACATAGTATATGAGTGAGTTGCACTGAAAAACTTAGAATTTACTGAAAAACCCGCATTAGACGAAATGCACAGTGTATTACACTGTATATGAGTGAGTTGCACTGAAAAACTTAGAATTTACTGAAAAACCCGCATTAGACGAAATGCACAGTGTAGTACATTGTATATGAGTGAGTTGCACTGAAAAACTTAGAATTTACTGAAAAACCCGCATTAGACGAAATGCACAGTGTAGTACATTGTATATGAGTGAGTTGCACTGAAAAACTTAGAATTTACTGAAAAACCCGCATTAGACGAAATGCACAGTGTAGTACATTGTATATGAGTGAGTTGCACTGAAAAACTTAGAATTTACTGAAAAACCCGCATTAGACGAAATGCACAGTGTAGTACACAGTATATGAGTGAGTTGCACTGAAAAACTTAGAATTTACAGAAAAACCCGCATTAGACGAAATGCACAGTGTAGTACACTGTATATGAGTGAGTTGCACTGAAAAACTTAGAATTTACTGAAAAACCCGCATTAGACGAAATGCACAGTGTAGTACATTGTATATGAGTGAGTTGCACTGAAAAACTTAGAATTTACTGAAAAACCCGCATTAGACGAAATGCACAGTGTAGTAAATTGTATATGAGTGAGTTGCACTGAAAAACTTAGAATTCACTGAAAAACCCGCATTAGACGAAATGCACAGTGTAGTACATAGTATATGAGTGAGTTGCACTGAAAAACTTAGAATTTACTGAAAAACCCGCATTAGACGAAATGCACAGTGTAGTACATAGTATATGAGTGAGTTGCACTGAAAAACTTAGAATTTACTGAAAAACCCGCATTAGACGAAATGCACAGTGTAGTACATAGTATATGAGTGAGTTGCACTGAAAAACTTAGAATTTACAAAAAACCCGCATTAGACGAAATGCACAGTGTAGTACATTGTATATGAGTGAGTTGCACTGAAAAACTTAGAATTTACTTAAAAACCCGCATTAGACGAAATGCACAGTGTAGTAAATTGTATATGAGTGTGTTGCACTGAAAAACTTAGAATTTACTGAAAAACCCGCATTAGACGAAATGCACAGTGTAGTACATAGTATATGAGTGAGTTGCACTGAAAAACTTAGAATTTACTGAAAAACCCGCATTAGACGAAATGCACAGTGTAGTACATAGTATATGAGTGAGTTGCACTGAAAAACTTAGAATTTACTGAAAAACCCGCATTAGACGAAATGCACAGTGTAGTACATTGTATATGAGTTAGTTGCACTGAAAAACTTAGAATTTACTGAAAAACCCGCATTAGACGAAATGCACAGTGTAGTACATAGTATATGAGTGAGTTGCACTGAAAAACTTAGAATTTACTGAAAAACCCGCATTAGACGAAATGCACAGTGTAGTACATTGTATATGAGTGAGTTGCACTGAAAAACTTAGAATTTACTGAAAAACCCGCATTAGACGAAATGCACAGGGTAGTACATAGTATATGAGTGAGTTGCACTGAAAAATTTAGAATTTACTGAATAACCCGCATTAGATGAAATGCACAGTGTAGTACATTGTATATGAGTGAGTTGCACTGAAAAACTTAGAATTTACTGAAAAACCCGCATTAGACGAAATGCACAGTGTATTACACTGTATATGAGTGAGTTGCACTGAAAAACTTAGAATTTACTGAAAAACCCGCATTAGACGAAATGCATAGTGTAGTACATTGTATATGAGTGAGTTGCACTGAAAAACTTAGAATTTACTGAAAAACCCGCATTAGATGAAATGCACAGTGTAGTACATTGTATATGAGTGAGTTGCACTGAAAAACTTAGAATTTACTGAAAAACCCGCATTAGACGAAATGCACAGTGTAGTACATTGTATATGAGTGAGTTGCACTGAAAAACTTAGAATTTACTGAAAAACCCGCATTAGACGAAATGCACAGTGTAGTACATTGTATATGAGTGAGTTGCACTGAAAAACTTAGAATTTACTGAAAAACCCGCATTAGACGAAATGCACAGTGTAGTACATAGTATATGAGTGAGTTGCACTGAAAAACTTAGAATTTACTGAAAAACCCGCATTAGATGAAATGCACAGTGTAGTACATTGCATATGAGTGAGTTGCACTGAAAAACTTAGAATTTACTGAAAAACCCGCATTAGACGAAATGCACAGTGTAGTACACAGTATATGAGTGAGTTGCACTGAAAAACTTAGAATTTACTGAAAAACCCGCATTAGACGAAATGCACAGTGTAGTACATAGTATATGAGTGAGTTGCACTGAAAAACTTACAATTTACTGAAAAACCCGCATTAGACGAAATGCACAGTGTAGTACATTGTATATGAGTGAGTTGCACTGAAAAACTTAGAATTTACTGAAAAACCCGCATTAGATGAAATGCACAGTGTAGTATATTGTATATGAGTGAGTTGAACTGAAAAACTTAGAATTTACTGAAAAACCCGCATTAGACGAAATGCACAGTGTAGTACATTGTATATGAGTGAGTTGCGCTGAAAAACTTAGAATTTACTGAAAAACCCGCATTAGACGAAATGCACAGTTTAGTACATTGTATATGAGTGAGTTGCACTGAAAAACTTAGAATTTACTGAAAAACCCGCATTAGACGAAATGCACAGTGTAGTACATTGTATATGAGTGAGTTGCACTGAAAAACTTAGAATTTACTGAAAAACCCGCATTAGACGAAATGTACAGGGTAGTACATAGTATATGAGTGAGTTGCACTGAAAAATTTAGAATTTACTAAAAAACCCGCATTAGATGAAATGCACAGTGTAGTACATTGTATATGAGTGAGTTGCACTGAAAAACTTAGAATTTACTGAAAAACCCGCATTAGACGAAATGCACAGTGTAGTACACAGTATATGAGTGAGTTGCACTGAAAAACTTAGAATTTACTGAAAAACCCGCATTAGACGAAATGCACAGTGTAGTACACTGTATATGAGTGAGTTGCACTGAAAAACTTAGAATTTACTGAAAAACCCGCATTAGACGAAATGCACAGTGTAGTACACTGTATATGAGTGAGTTGCACTGAAAAACTTAGAATTTACTGAAAAACCCGCATTAGACGAAATGCACAGTGTAGTAAATTGTATATGAGTGTGTTGCACTGAAAAACTTAGAATTTACTGAAAAACCCGCATTAGACGAAATGCACAGTGTAGTACATTTTATATGAGTGAGTTGCACTGAAAAACTTAGAATTTACTGAAAAACCCGCATTAGACGAAATGCACAGTGTAGTACATTGTATATGAGTGAGTTGCACTGAAAAACTTAGAATTTACTGAAAAACCCGCATTAGACGAAATGCACAGTGTAGTACATTGTATATGAGTGAGTTGAACTGAAAAACTTAGAATTTACTGAAAAACCCGCATTAGACGAAATGCACAGTGTAGTACATTGTATATGAGTGAGTTGCACTGAAAAACTTAGAATTTACTGAAAAACCCGCATTAGACGAAATGCACAGTGTAGTACATTGTATATGAGTGAGTTGCACTGAAAAACTTAGAATTTACTGAAAAACCCGCATTAGACGAAATGCACAGTTTAGTACATTGTATATGAGTGAGTTGCACTGAAAAACTTAGAATTTACTGAAAAACCCGCATTAGACGAAATGTACAGGGTAGTACATAGTATATGAGTGAGTTGCACTGAAAAATTTAGAATTTACTGAAAAACCCGCATTAGATGAAATGCACAGTGTAGTACATTGTATATGAGTGAGTTGCACTGAAAAACTTAGAATTTACTGAAAAACCCGCATTAGACGAAATGCACAGTGTAGTACACAGTATATGAGTGAGTTGCACTGAAAAACTTAGAATTTACTGAAAAACCCGCATTAGACGAAATGTACAGGGTAGTACATTGTATATGAGTGAGTTGCACTGAAAAACTTAGAATTTACTGAAAAACCCGCATTAGACGAAATGCAGAGTGTAGTACATTGTATATGAGTGAGTTGCACTGAAAAACTTAGAATTTACTGAAAAACCCGCATTAGACGAAATGCACAGTGTAGTACACTGTATATGAGTGAGTTGCACTGAAAAACTTAGAATTTACTGAAAAACCCGCATTAAACGAAATGCACAGTGTAGTACACTGTATATAAGTGAGTTGCTCTGAAAAACTTAGAATTTACTGAAAAACCCGCATTAGACGAAATGCACAGTGTAGTACATTGTATATGAGTGAGTTGCACTGAAAAACTTAGAATTTACTGAAAAACCCGCATTAGACGAAATGCACAGTGTAGTACATTGTATATGAGTGAGTTGCACTGAAAAACTTAGAATTTACTGAAAAACCCGCATTAGACGAAATGCACAGTGTAGTACATTGTATATGAGTGAGTTGCACTGAAAAACTTAGAATTTACTGAAAAACCCGCATTAGACGAAATGCACAGTGTAGTACATAGTATATGAGTGAGTTGCACTGAAAAACTTAGAATTTACTGAAAAACCCGCATTAGACGAAATGCACAGTGTAGTACATAGTATATGAGTGAGTTGCACTGAAAAACTTAGAATTTACTGAAAAACCCGCATTAGACGAAATGCACAGTGTAGTAAATTGTATATGAGTGTGTTGCACTGAAAAACTTAGAATTTACTGAAAAACCCGCATTAGACGAAATGCACAGTGTAGTACATTGTATATAAGTGAGTTGCACTGAAAAACTTAGAATTTACTGAAAAACCCGCATTAGACGAAATGCACAGTGTAGTACATAGTATATGAGTGAGTTGCACTGAAAAACTTAGAATTTACTGAAAAACCCGCATTAGACGAAATGCACAGTGTAGTACATTGTATATGAGTGAGTTGCACTGAAAAACTTAGAATTTACTGAAAAACCCGCATTAGACAAATGCACAGTGTAGTACATTGTATATGAGTGAGTTGCACTGAAAAACTTAGAATATAGTGAAAAAACCCGCATTAGACGAAATGCACAGTGTAGTACATTGTATATGAGTGAGTTGCACTGAAAAACTTAGAATTTACTGAAAAAACCCGCATTAGACGAAATGCACAGTGTAGTACATTGTATATGAGTGAGTTGCACTGAAAAACTTAGAATTTACTGAAAAACCCGCATTAGACGAAATGCACAGTGTAGTACATAGTATATGAGTGAGTTGCACTGAAAAACTTAGAATTTACTGAAAAACCCGCATTAGACGAAATGCACAGTGTATTACACTGTATATGAGTGAGTTGCACTGAAAAACTTAGAATTTACTGAAAAACCCGCATTAGACGAAATGCACAGTGTAGTACATTGTAATGAGTGAGTTGCACTGAAAAACTTAGAATTTACTGAAAAACCCGCATTAGACAAAATGCACAGTGTAGTACATTGTATATGAGTGAGTTGCACTGAAAAACTTAGAATTTACTGAAAAACCCGCATTAGACGAAATGCACAGTGTAGTACATTGTATATGAGTGAGTTGCACTGAAAAACTTAGAATTTACTGAAAAACCCGCATTAGACGAAATGCACAGTGTAGTACACAGTATATGAGTGAGTTGCACTGAAAAACTTAGAATTTACAGAAAAACCCGCATTAGACGAAATGCACAGTGTAGTACACTGTATATGAGTGAGTTGCACTGAAAAACTTAGAATTTACTGAAAAACCCGCATTAGACGAAATGCACAGTGTAGTACATTGTATATGAGTGAGTTGCACTGAAAAACTTAGAATTTACTGAAAAACCCGCATTAGACGAAATGCACAGTGTAGTACATAGTATATGAGTGAGTTGCACTGAAAAACTTAGAATTTACTGAAAAACCCGCATTAGACGAAATGCACAGTGTATTACACTGTATATGAGTGAGTTGCACTGAAAAACTTAGAATTTACTGAAAAACCCGCATTAGACGAAATGCACAGTGTAGTACATTGTATATGAGTGAGTTGCACTGAAAAACTTAGAATTTACTGAAAAACCCGCATTAGACGAAATGCACAGTGTAGTACACAGTATATGAGTGAGTTGCACTGAAAAACTTAGAATTTACAGAAAAACCCGCATTAGACGAAATGCACAGTGTAGTACACTGTATATGAGTGAGTTGCACTGAAAAACTTAGAATTTACTGAAAAACCCGCATTAGACGAAATGCACAGTGTAGTACATTGTATATGAGTGAGTTGCACTGAAAAACTTAGAATTTACTGAAAAACCCGCATTAGACGAAATGCACAGTGTAGTACATTGTATATGAGTGAGTTGCACTGAAAAACTTAGAATTTACTGAAAAACCCGCATTAGACGAAATGCACAGTGTAGTACATAGTATATGAGTGAGTTGCACTGAAAAACTTAGAATTTACTGAAAAACCCGCATTAGACGAAATGCACAGTGTATTACACTGTATATGAGTGAGTTGCACTGAAAAACTTAGAATTTACAGAAAAACCCGCATTAGACGAAATGCACAGTGTAGTACACTGTATATGAGTGAGTTGCACTGAAAAACTTAGAATTTACTGAAAAACCCGCATTAGACGAAATGCACAGTGTAGTACATTGTATATGAGTGAGTTGCACTGAAAAACTTAGAATTTACTGAAAAACCCGCATTAGACGAAATGCACAGTGTAGTAAATTGTATATGAGTGAGTTGCACTGAAAAACTTAGAATTCACTGAAAAACCCGCATTAGACGAAATGCACAGTGTAGTACATTGTATATGAGTGAGTTGCACTGAAAAACTTAGAATTTACTGAAAAACCCGCATTAGACGAAATGCACAGTGTAGTACATAGTATATGAGTGAGTTGCACTGAAAAACTTAGAATTTACTGAAAAACCCGCATTAGACGAAATGCACAGTGTAGTACATAGTATATGAGTGAGTTGCACTGAAAAACTTAGAATTTACTGAAAAACCCGCATTAGACAAAATGCACAGTGTAGTACATAGTATATGAGTGAGTTGCACTGAAAAACTTAGAATTTACTGAAAAACCCGCATTAGACGAAATGCACAGTGTAGTACATTGTATTTGAGTGAGTTGAACTGAAAAACTTAGAATTTACTTAAAAACCCGCATTAGACGAAATGCACAGTGTAGTAAATTGTATATGAGTGTGTTGCACTGAAAAAATTAGAATTTACTGAAAAACCCGCATTAGACGAAATGCACAGTGTAGTACATAGTATATGAGTGAGTTGCACTGAAAAACTTAGAATTTACTGAAAAACCCGCATTAGACGAAATGCACAGTGTAGTACATAGTATATGAGTGAGTTGCACTGAAAAACTTAGAATTTACTGAAAAACCCGCATTAGACGAAATGCACAGTGTAGTACATTGTATATGAGTGAGTTGCACTGAAAAACTTAGAATTTACTGAAAAACCCGCATTAGACGAAATGCACAGTGTAGTACATAGTATATGAGTGAGTTGCACTGAAAAACTTAGAATTTACTGAAAAACCCGCATTAGACGAAATGCACAGTGTAGTACATTGTATATGAGTGAGTTGCACTGAAAAACTTAGAATTCACTGAAAAACCCGCATTAGACGAAATGCACAGTGTAGTACATTGTATATGAGTGAGTTGCACTGAAAAACTTAGAATTTACTGAAAAACCCGCATTAGACGAAATGCACAGTGTAGTACATAGTATATGAGTGAGTTGCACTGAAAAACTTAGAATTTACTGAAAAACCCGCATTAGACGAAATGCACAGTGTAGTGCATTGTATATGAGTGAGTTGCACTGAAAAACTTAGAATTTACTGAAAAACCCGCATTAGACGAAATGCACAGTGTAGTACATTGTATATGAGTGAGTTGCACTGAAAAACTTAGAATTTACTGAAAAACCCGCATTAGACGAAATGCACAGTGTAGTACATTGTATATGAGTGAGTTGCACTGAAAAACTTAGAATTTACTGAAAAACCCGCATCAGACGAAATGCACAGTGTAGTACATAGTATATGAGTGAGTTGCACTGAAAAACTTAGAATTTACTGAAAAACCCGCATTAGACGAAATGCACAGTGTAGTACATTGTATATGAGTGAGTTGCACTGAAAAACTTAGAATTTACTGAAAAACCCGCATTAGACGAAATGCACAGTGTAGTACATAGTATATGAGTGAGTTGCACTGAAAAACTTAGAATTTACTGAAAAACCCGCATTAGACGAAATGCACAGTGTAGTACATTGTATATGAGTGAGTTGCACTGAAAAACTTAGAATTTACTGAAAAACCCGCATTAGACGAAATGCACAGTGTAGTACATAGTATATGAGTGAGTTGCACTGAAAAACTTAGAATTTACTGAAAAACCCGCATTAGACGAAATGCACAGTGTAGTCCATTGTATATGAGTGAGTTGCACTCAAAAACTTAGAATTTACTGAAAAACCCGCATTAGACGAAATGCACAGTGTAGTACATTGTATATGAGTGAGTTGCACTGAAAAACTTAGAATTTACTGAAAAACCCGCATTAGACGAAATGCACAGTGTAGTACATTGTATATGAGTGAGTTGCACTGAAAAACTTAGAATTTACTGAAAAACCCGCATTAGACGAAATGCACAGTGTAGTACATTGTATATGAGTGAGTTGCACTGAAAAACTTAGAATTTACTGAAAAACCCGCATTAGACGAAATGCACAGTGTAGTACATTGTATATGAGTGAGTTGCACTGAAAAACTTAGAATTTACTGAAAAACCCGCATTAGACGAAATGCACAGTGTAGTACATTGTATATGAGTGAGTTGCACTGAAAAACTTAGAATTTACTGAAAAACCCGCATTAGACGAAATGCACAGTGTAGTACATTGTATATGAGTAAGTTGCACTGAAAAACTTAGAATTTACTGAAAAACCCGCATTAGACGAAATGCACAGGGTAATACATAGTATATGAGTGAGTTGCACTGAAAAATATAGAATTTACTGAAAAACCCGCATTAGATGAAATGCACAGTGTAGTACATTGTATATGAGTGAGTTGCACTGAAAAACTTAGAATTTACTGAAAAACACGCATTAGACGAAATGCACAGGGTAGTACATAGTATATGAGTGAGTTGCACTGAAAAACTTAGAATTCACTGAAAAACCCGCATTAGACGAAATGCACAGTGTAGTACATAGTATATGAGTGAGTTGCACTGAAAAACTTAGAATTTACTGAAAAACCCGCATTAGACGAAATGAACAGTGTAGTACATAGTATATGAGTGAGTTGCACTGAAAAACTTAGAATTTACTGAAAAACCCGCATTAGACGAAATGCACAGTGTAGTACATTGTATATGAGTGAGTTGCACTGAAAAACTTAGAATTTACTGAAAAACCCGCATTAGACGAAATGCACAGTGTAGTAAATTGTATATGAGTGTGTTGCACTGAAAAACTTAGAATTTACTGAAAAACCCGCATTAGACGAAATGCACAGTGTAGTACATAGTATATGAGTGAGTTGCACTGAAAAACTTAGAATTTACTGAAAAACCCGCATTAGACGAAATGCACAGTGTAGTACATAGTATATGAGTGAGTTGCACTGAAAAACTTAGAATTTACTGAAAAACCCGCATTAGACGAAATGCACAGTGTAGTACATAGTATATAAGTGAGTTGCACTGAAAAACTTAGAATTTACTGAAAAACTCACATTAGACGAAATGCACAGTGTAGTACATAGTATGAGTGAGTTGCACTGAAAAACTTAGAATTTACTGAAAAACCCGCATTAGACGAAATGCACAGTGTAGTACATAGTATATGAGTGAGTTGCACTGAAAAACTTAGAATTTACTGAAAAACCCGCATTAGACGAAATGCACAGTGTAGTACATTGTATATGAGTAAGTTGCACTGAAAAACTTAGAATTTACTGAAAAACCCGCATTAGACGAAATGCACAGGGTAGTACATAGTATATGAGTGAGTTGCACTGAAAAATTTAGAATTTACTGAAAAACCCGCATTAGATGAAATGCACAGTGTAGTACATTGTATATGAGTGAGTTGCACTGAAAAACTTAGAATTTACTGAAAAACACGCATTAGACGAAATGCACAGGGTAGTACATAGTATATGAGTGAGTTGCACTGAAAAACTTAGAATTCACTGAAAAACCCGCATTAGACGAAATGCACAGTGTAGTACATAGTATATGAGTGAGTTGCACTGAAAAACTTAGAATTTACTGAAAAACCCGCATTAGACGAAATGAACAGTGTAGTACATAGTATATGAGTGAGTTGCACTGAAAAACTTAGAATTTACTGAAAAACCCGCATTAGACGAAATGCACAGTGTAGTACATTGTATATGAGTGAGTTGCACTGAAATACTTAGAATTTACTGAAAAACCCGCATTAGACGAAATGCACAGTGTAGTAAATTGTATATGAGTGTGTTGCACTGAAAAACTTAGAATTTACTGAAAAACCCGCATTAGACGAAATGCACAGTGTAGTACATTGTATATGAGTGAGTTGCACTGAAAAACTTAGAATTTACTGAAAAACCCGCATTAGACGAAATGCACAGTGTAGTAAATAGTATATGAGTGAGTTGCACTGAAAAACTTAGAATTTACTGAAAAACCCGCATTAGACGAAATGCACAGTGTAGTACATAGTATATAAGTGAGTTGCACTGAAAAACTTAGAATTTACTGAAAAACTCACATTAGACGAAATGCACAGTGTAGTACATAGTATGAGTGAGTTGCACTGAAAAACTTAGAATTTACTGAAAAACCCGCATTAGACGAAATGCACAGTCTAGTACATAGTATATGAGTGAGTTGCACTGAAAAACTTAGAATTTACTGAAAAACCCGCATTAGACGAAATGCACAGTGTAGTACATTGTATATGAGTGAGTTGCACTGAAAAACTTAGAATTTACTGAAAAACCCGCATTAGACGAAATGCACAGTGTAGTAGATTGAATATGAGTGTGTTGCACTGAAAAACTTAGAATTTACTGAAAAACCCGCATTAGACGAAATGCACAATGTAGTACATTGTATATGAGTGAGTTGCACTGAAAAACTTAGAATTTACTGAAAAACCCGCATTAGACGAAATGCACAGTGTAGTACATAGTATATGAGTGAGTTGCACTGAAAAACTTAGAATTTACTGAAAAACCCGCATTAGACGAAATGCACAGTGTAGTAAATTGTATATGAGTGAGTTGCACTGAAAAACTTAGAATTCACTGAAAAACCCGCATTAGACGAAATGCACAGTGTAGTACATTGTATATGAGTGAGTTGCACTGAAAAACTTAGAATTTACTGAAAAACCCGCATTAGACGAAATGCACAGTGTAGTACATAGTATATGAGTGAGTTGCACTGAAAAACTTAGAATTTACTGAAAAACCCGCATTAGACGAAATGCACAGTGTAGTACATTGTATATGAGTGAGTTGCACTGAAAAACTTAGAATTTACTGAAAAACCCGCATTAGACGAAATGCACAGTGTAGTACACAGTATATGAGTGAGTTGCACTGAAAAACTTAGAATTTACAGAAAAACCCGCATTAGACGAAATGCACAGTGTAGTACACTGTATATGAGTGAGTTGCACTGAAAAACTTAGAATTTACTGAAAAACCCGCATTAGACGAAATGCACAGTGTAGTACATTGTATATGAGTGAGTTGCACTGAAAAACTTAGAATTTACTGAAAAACCCGCATTAGACGAAATGCACAGTGTAGTACATAGTATATGAGTGAGTTGCACTGAAAAACTTAGAATTTACTGAAAAACCCGCATTAGACGAAATGCACAGTGTATTACACTGTATATGAGTGAGTTGCACTGAAAAACTTAGAATTTACTGAAAAACCCGCATTAGACGAAATGCACAGTGTAGTACATTGTATATGAGTGAGTTGCACTGAAAAACTTAGAATTTACTGAAAAACCCGCATTAGACGAAATGCACAGTGTAGTACATTGTATATGAGTGAGTTGCACTGAAAAACTTAGAATTTACTGAAAAACCCGCATTAGACGAAATGCACAGTGTAGTACATTGTATATGAGTGAGTTGCACTGAAAAACTTAGAATTTACTGAAAAACCCGCATTAGACGAAATGCACAGTGTAGTACACAGTATATGAGTGAGTTGCACTGAAAAACTTAGAATTTACAGAAAAACCCGCATTAGACGAAATGCACAGTGTAGTACACTGTATATGAGTGAGTTGCACTGAAAAACTTAGAATTTACTGAAAAACCCGCATTAGACGAAATGCACAGTGTAGTACATAGTATATGAGTGAGTTGCACTGAAAAACTTAGAATTTACTGAAAAACCCGCATTAGACGAAATGCACAGTGTAGTACATAGTATATGAGTGAGTTGCACTGAAAAACTTAGAATTTACTGAAAAACCCGCATTAGACGAAATGCACAGTGTAGTACATAGTATATAAGTGAGTTGCACTGAAAAACTTAGAATTTACTGAAAAACTCACATTAGACGAAATGCACAGTGTAGTACATAGTATGAGTGAGTTGCACTGAAAAACTTAGAATTTACTGAAAAACCCGTATTAGACGAAATGCACAGTGTAGTACATAGTATATGAGTGAGTTGCACTGAAAAACTTAGAATTTACTGAAAAACCCGCATTAGACGAAATGCACAGTGTAGTACATTGTATATGAGTAAGTTGCACTGAAAAACTTAGAATTTACTGAAAAACCCGCATTAGACGAAATGCACAGGGTAGTACATAGTATATGAGTGAGTTGCACTGAAAAATTTAGAATTTACTGAAAAACCCGCATTAGATGAAATGCACAGTGTAGTACATTGTATATGAGTGAGTTGCACTGAAAAACTTAGAATTTACTGAAAAACACGCATTAGACGAAATGCACAGGGTAGTACATAGTATATGAGTGAGTTGCACTGAAAAACTTAGAATTCACTGAAAAACCCGCATTAGACGAAATGCACAGTGTAGTACATAGTATATGAGTGAGTTGCACTGAAAAACTTAGAATTTACTGAAAAACCCGCATTAGACGAAATGAACAGTGTAGTACATAGTATATGAGTGAGTTGCACTGAAAAACTTAGAATTTACTGAAAAACCCGCATTAGACGAAATGCACAGTGTAGTACATTGTATATGAGTGAGTTGCACTGAAAAACTTAGAATTTACTGAAAAACCCGCATTAGACGAAATGCACAGTGTAGTAAATTGTATATGAGTGTGTTGCACTGAAAAACTTAGAATTTACTGAAAAACCCGCATTAGACGAAATGCACAGTGTAGTACATTGTATATGAGTGAGTTGCACTGAAAAACTTAGAATTTACTGAAAAACCCGCATTAGACGAAATGCACAGTGTAGTACATAGTATATGAGTGAGTTGCACTGAAAAACTTAGAATTTACTGAAAAACCCGCATTAGACGAAATGCACAGTGTAGTACATAGTATATAAGTGAGTTGCACTGAAAAACTTAGAATTTACTGAAAAACTCACATTAGACGAAATGCACAGTGTAGTACATAGTATGAGTGAGTTGCACTGAAAAACTTAGAATTTACTGAAAAACCCGCATTAGACGAAATGCACAGTGTAGTACATAGTATATGAGTGAGTTGCACTGAAAAACTTAGAATTTACTGAAAAACCCGCATTAGACGAAATGCACAGTGTAGTACATTGTATATGAGTGAGTTGCACTGAAAAACTTAGAATTTACTGAAAAACCCGCATTAGACGAAATGCACAGTGTAGTAGATTGAATATGAGTGTGTTGCACTGAAAAACTTAGAATTTACTGAAAAACCCGCATTAGACGAAATGCACAATGTAGTACATTGTATATGAGTGAGTTGCACTGAAAAACTTAGAATTTACTGAAAAACCCGCATTAGACGAAATGCACAGTGTAGTACTTTGTATATGAGTGAGTTGCACTGAAAAACTTAGAATTTACTGAAAAACCCGCATTAGACGAAATGCACAGTGTAGTAAATTGTATATGAGTGAGTTGCACTGAAAAACTTAGAATTCACTGAAAAACCCGCATTAGACGAAATGCACAGTGTAGTACATTGTATATGAGTGAGTTGCACTGAAAAACTTAGAATTTACTGAAAAACCCGCATTAGACGAAATGCACAGTGTAGTACATAGTATATGAGTGAGTTGCACTGAAAAACTTAGAATTTACTGAAAAACCCGCATTAGACGAAATGCACAGTGTAGTACATTGTATATGAGTGAGTTGCACTGAAAAACTTAGAATTTACTGAAAAACCCGCATTAGACAAATGCACAGTGTAGTACATTGTATATGAGTGAGTTGCACTGAAAAACTTAGAATATACTGAAAAACCCGCATTAGACGAAATGCACAGTGTAGTACATTGTATATGAGTGAGTTGCACTGAAAAACTTAGAATCTACTGAAAAACCCGCATTAGACGAAATGCACAGTGTAGTACATTGTATATGAGTGAGTTGCACTGAAAAACTTAGAATTTACTGAAAAACCCGCATTAGACGAAATGCACAGTGTAGTACACAGTATATGAGTGAGTTGCACTGAAAAACTTAGAATTTACAGAAAAACCCGCATTAGACGAAATGCACAGTGTAGTACACTGTATATGAGTGAGTTGCACTGAAAAACTTAGAATTTACTGAAAAACCCGCATTAGACGAAATGCACAGTGTAGTACATTGTATATGAGTGAGTTGCACTGAAAAACTTAGAATTTACTGAAAAACCCGCATTAGACGAAATGCACAGTGTAGTACATAGTATATGAGTGAGTTGCACTGAAAAACTTAGAATTTACTGAAAAACCCGCATTAGACGAAATGCACAGTGTATTACACTGTATATGAGTGAGTTGCACTGAAAAACTTAGAATTTACTGAAAAACCCGCATTAGACGAAATGCACAGTGTAGTACATTGTATATGAGTGAGTTGCACTGAAAAACTTAGAATTTACTGAAAAACCCGCATTAGACGAAATGCACAGTGTAGTACATTGTATATGAGTGAGTTGCACTGAAAAACTTAGAATTTACTGAAAAACCCGCATTAGACGAAATGCACAGTGTAGTACATTGTATATGAGTGAGTTGCACTGAAAAACTTAGAATTTACTGAAAAACCCGCATTAGACGAAATGCACAGTGTAGTACACAGTATATGAGTGAGTTGCACTGAAAAACTTAGAATTTACAGAAAAACCCGCATTAGACGAAATGCACAGTGTAGTACACTGTATATGAGTGAGTTGCACTGAAAAACTTAGAATTTACTGAAAAACCCGCATTAGACGAAATGCACAGTGTAGTACATTGTATATGAGTGAGTTGCACTGAAAAACTTAGAATTTACTGAAAAACCCGCATTAGACGAAATGCACAGTGTAGTAAATTGTATATGAGTGAGTTGCACTGAAAAACTTAGAATTCACTGAAAAACCCGCATTAGACGAAATGCACAGTGTAGTACATTGTATATGAGTGAGTTGCACTGAAAAACTTAGAATTTACTGAAAAACCCGCATTAGACGAAATGCACAGTGTAGTACATAGTATATGAGTGAGTTGCACTGAAAAACTTAGAATTTACTGAAAAACCCGCATTAGACGAAATGCACAGTGTAGTACATAGTATATGAGTGAGTTGCACTGAAAAACTTAGAATTTACTGAAAAACCCGCATTAGACAAAATGCACAGTGTAGTACATAGTATATGAGTGAGTTGCACTGAAAAACTTAGAATTTACTGAAAAACCCGCATTAGACGAAATGCACAGTGTAGTACATTGTATTTGAGTGAGTTGCACTGAAAAACTTAGAATTTACTTAAAAACCCGCATTAGACGAAATGCACAGTGTAGTAAATTGTATATGAGTGTGTTGCACTGAAAAAATTAGAATTTACTGAAAAACCCGCATTAGACGAAATGCACAGTGTAGTACATAGTATATGAGTGAGTTGCACTGAAAAACTTAGAATTTACTGAAAAACCCGCATTAGACGAAATGCACAGTGTAGTACATAGTATATGAGTGAGTTGCACTGAAAAACTTAGAATTTACTGAAAAACCCGCATTAGACGAAATGCACAGTGTAGTACATTGTATATGAGTGAGTTGCACTGAAAAACTTAGAATTTACTGAAAAACCCGCATTAGACGAAATGCACAGTGTAGTACATAGTATATGAGTGAGTTGCACTGAAAAACTTAGAATTTACTGAAAAACCCGCATTAGACGAAATGCACAGTGTAGTCCATTGTATATGAGTGAGTTGCACTGAAAAACTTAGAATTTACTGAAAAACCCGCATTAGACGAAATGCACAGTGTAGTACATTGTATATGAGTGAGTTGCACTGAAAAACTTAGAATTTACTGAAAAACCCGCATTAGACGAAATGCACAGTGTAGTACATAGTATATGAGTGAGTTGCACTGAAAAACTTAGAATTTACTGAAAAACCCGCATTAGACGAAATGCACAGTGTAGTACATTGTATATGAGTGAGTTGCACTGAAAAACTTAGAATTTACTGAAAAACCCACATTAGACGAAATGCACAGTGTAGTAAATTGTATATGAGTGAGTTGCACTGAAAAACTTAGAATTCACTGAAAAACCCGCATTAGACGAAATGCACAGTGTAGTACATTGTATATGAGTGAGTTGCACTGAAAAACTTAGAATTTACTGAAAAACCCGCATTAGACGAAATGCACAGTGTAGTACATAGTATATGAGTGAGTTGCACTGAAAAACTTAGAATTTACTGAAAAACCCGCATTAGACGAAATGCACAGTGTAGTACATTGTATATGAGTGAGTTGCACTGAAAAACTTAGAATTTACTGAAAAACCCGCATTAGACAAATGCACAGTGTAGTACATTGTATATGAGTGAGTTGCACTGAAAAACTTAGAATATACTGAAAAACCCGCATTAGACGAAATGCACAGTGTAGTACATTGTATATGAGTGAGTTGCACTGAAAAACTTAGAATCTACTGAAAAACCCGCATTAGACGAAATGCACAGTGTAGTACATTGTATATGAGTGAGTTGCACTGAAAAACTTAGAATTTACTGAAAAACCCGCATTAGACGAAATGCACAGTGTAGTACACAGTATATGAGTGAGTTGCACTGAAAAACTTAGAATTTACAGAAAAACCCGCATTAGACGAAATGCACAGTGTAGTACACTGTATATGAGTGAGTTGCACTGA
Source organism: Mus caroli (assembly GCF_978045245.1). Classification (NCBI taxonomy): domain Eukaryota; kingdom Metazoa; phylum Chordata; class Mammalia; order Rodentia; family Muridae; genus Mus; species Mus caroli. Next base: position 505,122 of record NW_028227340.1, read on the forward strand.
AAAACTTAGAATTTACTGAAAAACCCGCATTAGACGAAATGCACAGTGTAGTACATTGTATATGAGTGAGTTGCACTGAAAAACTTAGAATTTACTGAAAAACCCGCATTAGACGAAATGCACAGTGTAGTACATAGTATATGAGTGAGTTGCACTGAAAAACTTAGAATTTACTGAAAAACCCGCATTAGACGAAATGCACAGTGTATTACACTGTATATGAGTGAGTTGCACTGAAAAACTTAGAATTTACTGAAAAACCCGCATTAGACGAAATGCACAGTGTAGTACATTGTATATGAGTGAGTTGCACTGAAAAACTTAGAATTTACTGAAAAACCCGCATTAGACGAAATGCACAGTGTAGTACATTGTATATGAGTGAGTTGCACTGAAAAACTTAGAATTTACTGAAAAACCCGCATTAGACGAAATGCACAGTGTAGTACATTGTATATGAGTGAGTTGCACTGAAAAACTTAGAATTTACTGAAAAACCCGCATTAGACGAAATGCACAGTGTAGTACACAGTATATGAGTGAGTTGCACTGAAAAACTTAGAATTTACAGAAAAACCCGCATTAGACGAAATGCACAGTGTAGTACACTGTATATGAGTGAGTTGCACTGAAAAACTTAGAATTTACTGAAAAACCCGCATTAGACGAAATGCACAGTGTAGTACATTGTATATGAGTGAGTTGCACTGAAAAACTTAGAATTTACTGAAAAACCCGCATTAGACGAAATGCACAGTGTAGTAAATTGTATATGAGTGAGTTGCACTGAAAAACTTAGAATTCACTGAAAAACCCGCATTAGACGAAATGCACAGTGTAGTACATTGTATATGAGTGAGTTGCACTGAAAAACTTAGAATTTACTGAAAAACCCGCATTAGACGAAATGCACAGTGTAGTACATAGTATATGAGTGAGTTGCACTGAAAAACTTAGAATTTACTGAAAAACCCGCATTAGACGAAATGCACAGTGTAGTACATAGTATATGAGTGAGTTGCACTGAAAAACTTAGAATTTACTGAAAAACCCGCATTAGACAAAATGCACAGTGTAGTACATAGTATATGAGTGAGTTGCACTGAAAAACTTAGAATTTACTGAAAAACCCGCATTAGACGAAATGCACAGTGTAGTACATTGTATTTGAGTGAGTTGCACTGAAAAACTTAGAATTTACTTAAAAACCCGCATTAGACGAAATGCACAGTGTAGTAAATTGTATATGAGTGTGTTGCACTGAAAAAATTAGAATTTACTGAAAAACCCGCATTAGACGAAATGCACAGTGTAGTACATAGTATATGAGTGAGTTGCACTGAAAAACTTAGAATTTACTGAAAAACCCGCATTAGACGAAATGCACAGTGTAGTACATAGTATATGAGTGAGTTGCACTGAAAAACTTAGAATTTACTGAAAAACCCGCATTAGACGAAATGCACAGTGTAGTACATTGTATATGAGTGAGTTGCACTGAAAAACTTAGAATTTACTGAAAAACCCGCATTAGACGAAATGCACAGTGTAGTACATAGTATATGAGTGAGTTGCACTGAAAAACTTAGAATTTACTGAAAAACCCGCATTAGACGAAATGCACAGTGTAGTCCATTGTATATGAGTGAGTTGCACTGAAAAACTTAGAATTTACTGAAAAACCCGCATTAGACGAAATGCACAGTGTAGTACATTGTATATGAGTGAGTTGCACTGAAAAACTTAGAATTTACTGAAAAACCCGCATTAGACGAAATGCACAGTGTAGTACATAGTATATGAGTGAGTTGCACTGAAAAACTTAGAATTTACTGAAAAACCCGCATTAGACAAAATGCACAGTGTAGTACATAGTATATGTGTGAGTTGCACTGAAAAACTTAGAATTTACTGAAAAACCCGCACTAGACGAAATGCACAGTGTAATACACAGTATATGAGTGAGTTGCACTGAAAAACTTAGAATTTACTGAAAAACCCGCATCAGACGAAATGCACAGTGTAGTACATAGTATATGAGTGAGTTGCACTGAAAAACTTAGAATTTACTGAAAAACCCGCATTAGACGAAATGCACAGTGTAGTCCATTGTATATGAGTGAGTTGCACTGAAAAACTTAGAATTTACTGAAAAACCCGCATTAGACGAAATGCACAGTGTAGTACATTGTATATGAGTGAGTTGCACTGAAAAACTTAGAATTTACTGAAAAACCCGCATTAGACGAAATGCACAGTGTAGTACATTGTATATGAGTGAGTTGCACTGAAAAACTTAGAATTTACTGAAAAACCCGCATTAGACGAAATGCACAGTGTAGTACATTGTATATGAGTGAGTTGCACTGAAAAACTTAGAATTTACTGAAAAACCCGCATTAGACGAAATGCACAGGGTAGTACATAGTATATGAGTGAGTTGCACTGAAAAATTTAGAATTTACTGAAAAACCCGCATTAGATGAAATGCACAGTGTAGTACATTGTATATGAGTGAGTTGCACTGAAAAACTTAGAATTTACTGAAAAACACGCATTAGACGAAATGCACAGTGTATTACACTGTATATGAGTGAGTTGCACTGAAAAACTTAGAATTTACTGAAAAACCCGCATTAGACGAAATGCACAGTGTAGTACATTGTATATGAGTGAGTTGCACTGAAAAACTTAGAATTCACTGAAAAACCCGCATTAGACGAAATGCACAGTGTAGTACATTGTATATGAGTGAGTTGCACTGAACAACTTAGAATTTACTGAAAAACCCGCATTAGACGAAATGCACAGTGTAGTACATAGTATATAAGTGAGTTGCACTGAAAAACTTAGAATTTACTGAAAAACTCGCATTAGACGAAATGCACAGTGTAGTACATAGTATATGAGTGAGTTGCACTGAAAAACTTAGAATTTACTGAAAAACCCGCATTAGACGAAATGCACAGTGTAGTACATTGTATATGAGTGAGTTGCACTGAAAAACTTAGAATTTACTGAAAAACCCGCATTAGACGAAATGCACAGTGTAGTAAATTGTATATGAGTGTGTTGCACTGAAAAACTTAGAATTTACTGAAAAACCTGCATTAGACGAAATGCACAATGTAGTACATTGTATATGAGTGAGTTGCACTGAAAAACTTAGAATTTACTGAAAAACCCGCATTAGACGAAATGCACAGTGTAGTACATAGTATATGAGTGAGTTGCACTGAAAAACTTAGAATTTACTGAAAAACCCGCATTAGACGAAATGCACAGTGTAGTAAATTGTATATGAGTGAGTTGCACTGAAAAACTTAGAATTCACTGAAAAACCCGCATTAGACGAAATGCACAGTGTAGTACATTGTATATGAGTGAGTTGCACTGAAAAACTTAGAATTTACTGAAAAACCCGCATTAGACGAAATGCACAGTGTAGTACATAGTATATGAGTGAGTTGCACTGAAAAACTTAGAATTTACTGAAAAACCCACATTAGACGAAATGCACAGTGTAGTACATTGTATATGAGTGAGTTGCACTGAAAAACTTAGAATTTACTGAAAAACCCGCATTAGACAAATGCACAGTGTAGTACATTGTATATGAGTGAGTTGCACTGAAAAACTTAGAATATACTGAAAAACCCGCATTAGACGAAATGCACAGTGTAGTACATAGTATATGAGTGAGTTGCACTGAAAAACTTAGAATTTACTGAAAAACCCGCATTAGACGAAATGCACAGTGTATTACACTGTATATGAGTGAGTTGCACTGAAAAACTTAGAATTTACTGAAAAACCCGCATTAGACGAAATGCACAGTGTAGTACATTGTATATGAGTGAGTTGCACTGAAAAACTTAGAATTTACTGAAAAACCCGCATTAGATGAAATGCACAGTGTAGTACATTGTATATGAGTGAGTTGCACTGAAAAACTTAGAATTTACTGAAAAACCCGCATTAGACGAAATGCACAGTGTAGTACACAGTATATGAGTGAGTTGCACTGAAAAAACTTAGAATTTACAGAAAAACCCGCATTAGACGAAATGCACAGTGTAGTACACTGTATATGAGTGAGTTGCACTGAAAAACTTAGAATTTACTGAAAAACCCGCATTAGACGAAATGCACAGTGTAGTACATAGTATATGAGTGAGTTGCACTGAAAAACTTAGAATTTACTGAAAAACCCGCATTAGACGAAATGCACAGTGTAGTACATAGTATATGAGTGAGTTGCACTGAAAAACTTAGAATTTACTGAAAAACCCGCATTAGACGAAATGCACAGTGTAGTACATTGTATATGAGTGAGTTGCACTGAAAAACTTAGAATTTACTGAAAAACCCGCATTAGACGAAATGCACAGTGTAGTACATTGTATATGAGTGAGTTGCACTGAAAAACTTAGAATTTACTGAAAAACCCGCATTAGACGAAATGCACAGTGTAGTACATTGTATATGAGTGAGTTGCACTGAAAAACTTAGAATTTACTGAAAAACCCGCATTAGACGAAATGCACAGTGTAGTACACAGTATATGAGTGAGTTGCACTGAAAAACTTAGAATTTACAGAAAAACCCGCATTAGACGAAATGCACAGTGTAGTACACTGTATATGAGTGAGTTGCACTGAAAAACTTAGAATTTACTGAAAAACCCGCATTAGACGAAATGCACAGTGTAAGTACATTGTATATGAGTGAGTTGCACTGAAAAAACTTAGAATTTACTGAAAAACCCGCATTAGACGAAATGCACAGTGTAGTAAATTGTATATGAGTGAGTTGCACTGAAAAACTTAGAATTCACTGAAAAACCCGCATTAGACGAAATGCACAGTGTAGTACATTGTATATGAGTGAGTTGCACTGAAAAACTTAGAATTTACTGAAAAACCCGCATTAGACGAAATGCACAGTGTAGTACATAGGTATATGAGTGAGTTGCACTGAAAAACTTAGAATTTACTGAAAAACCCGCATTAGACGAAATGCACAGTGTAGTACATAGTATATGAGTGAGTTGCACTGAAAAACTTAGAATTTACTGAAAAACCCGCATTAGACAAAATGCACAGTGTAGTACATAGTATATGAGTGAGTTGCACTGAAAAACTTAGAATTTACTGAAAAACCCGCATTAGACGAAATGCACAGTGTAGTACATTGTATTTGAGTGAGTTGCACTGAAAAACTTAGAATTTACTTAAAAACCCGCATTAGACGAAATGCACAGTGTAGTAAATTGTATATGAGTGTGTTGCACTGAAAAAATTAGAATTTACTGAAAAACCCGCATTAGACGAAATGCACAGTGTAGTACATAGTATATGAGTGAGTTGCACTGAAAAACTTAGAATTTACTGAAAAACCCGCATTAGCACGAAATGCACAGTGTAGTACATAGTATATGAGTGAGTTGCACTGAAAAACTTAGAATTTACTGAAAAACCCGCATTAGACGAAATGCACAGTGTAGTACATTGTATATGAGTGAGTTGCACTGAAAAACTTAGAATTTACTGAAAAACCCGCATTAGACGAAATGCACAGTGTAGTACATAGTATATGAGTGAGTTGCACTGAAAAACTTAGAATTTACTGGAAAAAACCCGCATTAGACGAAATGCACAGTGTAGTCCATTGTATATGAGTGAGTTGCACTGAAAAAACTTAGAATTTACTGAAAAACCCGCATTAGACGAAATGCACAGTGTAGTACATTGTAATATGAGTGAGTTGCACTGAAAAAACTTAGAATTTACTGAAAAACCCGCATTAGACGAAATGCACAGTGTAGTACATAGTATATGAGTGAGTTGCACTGAAAAAACTTAGAATTTACTGAAAAACCCGCATTAGACAAAATGCACAGTGTAGTACATAGTATATGAGTGAGTTGCACTGAAAAACTTAGAATTTACTGAAAAACCCGCATTAGACGAAATGCACAGTGTAGTACATTGTATTTGAGTGAGTTGCACTGAAAAACTTAGAATTTACTGAAAAAACCCGCATTAGACGAAATGCACAGTGTAGTAAATTGTATATGAGTGTGTTGCACTGAAAAAATTAGAATTTACTGAAAAACCCGCATTAGACGAAATGCACAGTGTAGTACATAGTATATGAGTGAGTTGCACTGAAAAACTTAGAATTTACTGAAAAACCCGCATTAGACGAAATGCACAGTGTAGTACGATAGTATATGAGTGAGTTGCACTGAAAAACTTAGAATTTACTGAAAAACCCGCATTAGACGAAATGCACAGTGTAGTACATTGTATATGAGTGAGTTGCACTGAAAACTTAGAATTTACTGAAAAACCCGCATTAGACGAAATGCACAGTGTAGGACATAGTATATGAGTGAGTTGCACTGAAAAACTTAGAATTTACTGAAAAACCCGCATTAGACGAAATGAACAGTGTAGTACATTGTATATGAGTGAGTTGCACTGAAAAACTTAGAATTTACTGAAAAATCCGCATTA
>NW_028227340.1:511742-567625 GCF_978045245.1 Mus caroli
GAAATGCACAGTGTAGTACATTGTATATGAGTGAGTTGCACTGAAAAACTTAGAATTTACTGAAAAACCCGCATTAGACGAAATGCACAGTGTAGTAAATTGTATATGAGTGAGTTGCACTGAAAAACTTAGAATTTACTGAAAAACCCGCATTAGACGAAATGCACAGTGTAGTACATTGTATATGAGTGAGTTGCACTGAAAAATTTAGAATTTACTGAAAAACCCGCATTAGACGAAATGCACAGTCTATAACATTGTATATGAGTGAGTTGCACTGAAAAACTTAGAATTTACTGAAAAACCCGCATTAGACGAAATGCACAGTGTAGTACATTGTATATGAGTGAGTTGCACTGAAAAACTTAGAATTTACTGAAAAACCCGCATTAGACGAAATGCACAGTGTAGTACATTGTATATGAGTGAGTTGCACTGAAAACTTAGAATTTACTGAAAAACCCACATTAGACGAAATGCACAGTGTAGTACATTGTATATGAGTGAGTTGCACTGAAAAACTTAGAATTTACTGAAAAACCCGCATTAGACGAAATGCACAGTGTAGTACATAGTATATGAGTGAGTTGCACTGAAAAACTTAGAATTTACTGAAAAACCCGCATTAGACGAAATGCACAGTGTAGTACATTGTATATGAGTGAGTTGCACTGAAAAACTTAGAATTTACTGAAAAACCCGCATTAGACGAAATGCACAGTCTAGTACATTGTATATGAGTGAGTTGCACTGAAAAACTTAGAATTTACTGAAAAACCCGCATTAGACGAAATGCACAGTGTAGTACATTGTATATGAGTGAGTTGCACTGAAAAACTTAGAATTTACTGAAAAACCCGCATTAGACGAAATGCACAGTGTAGTACACTGTATATGAGTGAGTTGCACTGAAAAACTTAGAATTTACTGAAAAACCCGCATTAGACGAAATGCACAGTGTAGTACATTGTATATGAGTGAGTTGCACTGAAAAACTTAGAATTTACTGAAAAACCTGCATTAGACGAAATGCACAGTGTAGTACATTGTATATGAGTGAGTTGCACGGAAAAACTTAGAATTTACTGAAAAACCCGCATTAGACGAAATGCACAGTGTAGTACATTGTATATGAGTGAGTTGCACTGAAAAACTTAGAATTTACTGAAAAACCCGCATTAGACGAAATGCACAATGTATTACATAATATATGAGTGAGTTGCACTGAAAAACTTAGAATTTACTGAAAAACCCGCATTAGACGAAATGCACAGTGTAGTACATAGTATATGAGTGAGTTGCACTGAAAAACTTAGAATTTACTGAAAAACCCGCATTAGACGAAATGCACAGTGTAGTACATTGTATATGAGTGAGTTGCACTGAAAAACTTAGAATTTACTGAAAAACCCGCATTAGACGCAATGAACAGTGTAGTAAATTGTATATGAGTGAGTTGCACTGAAAAACTTAGAATTTACTGAAAAACCCGCATTAGACGAAATGCACAGTGTAGTACATTGTATATGAGTGAGTTGCACTGAAAAATTTAGAATTTACTGAAAAACCCGCATTAGACGAAATGCACAGTGTAGTACATAGTATATGAGTGACTTGCACTGAAAAACTTAGAATTTACTGAAAAACCCCCATTAGACGAAATGCACAGTGTAGTACATTGTATATGAGTGAGTTGCACTGAAAAACTTAGAATTTACTGAAAAATCCCCATTAGACGAAATGCACAGTGTAGTACATTGTATATGAGTGAGTTGCACTGAAAAACTTAGAATTTACTGAAAAACCCGCATTAGACGAAATGCACAGTCTATAACATTGTATATGAGTGAGTTGCACTGAAAAACTTAGAATTTACTGAAAAACCCGCATTAGACGAAATGCACAGTGTAGTACATTGTATATGAGTGAGTTGCACTGAAAAACTTAGAATTTACTGAAAAAACCCGCATTAGACGAAAATGCACAGTGTAGTACATTGTATATGAGTGAGTTGCACTGAAAAACTTAGGAATTACTGAAAAACCCGCATTAGACGAAATGCACAGTCTAGTACATTGTATATGAGTGAGTTGCACTGAAAAACTTAGAATTTACTGAAAAACCCGCATTAGACGAAATGCACAGTGTAGTACATTGTATATGAGTGAGTTGCACTGAAAAACTTAGAATTTACTGAAAAACCCGCATTAGACGAAATGCACAGTGTAGTACACTGTATATGAGTGAGTTGCACTGAAAAACTTAGAATTTACTGAAAAACCCGCATTAGACGAAATGCACAGTGTAGTACATTGTATATGAGTGAGTTGCAATGAAAAACTTAGAATTTACTGAAAAACCCGCATTAGACGAAATGCACAGTGTAGTACATTGTATATGAGTGAGTTGCACGGAAAAACTTAGAATTTACTGAAAAACCCGCATTAGACGAAATGCACAGTGTAGTACATTGTATATGAGTGAGTTGCACTGAAAAACTTAGAATTTACGTGAAAAACCCGCATTAGACGAAATGCACAATGTATTACATAATATATGAGTGAGTTGCACTGAAAAACTTAGAATTTACTGAAAAACCCGCATTAGACGAAATGCACAGTGTAGTACATAGTATATGAGTGAGTTGCACTGAAAACTTAGAATTTACTGAAAAACCCGCATTAGACGAAATGCACAGTGTAGTACATTGTATATGAGTGAGTTGCACTGAAAAACTTAGAATTTACTGAAAAACCCGCATTAGACGAAATGCACAGTGTAGTAAATTGTATATGAGTGAGTTGCACTGAAAAACTTAGAATTTACTGAAAAACCCGCATTAGACGAAATGCACAGTGTAGTACATTGTATACTGAGTGAGTTGCACTGAAAAATTTAGAATTTACTGAAAAACCCGCATTAGACGAAATGCACAGTGTAGTACATAGTATATGAGTGGAGTTGCCACTGAAAAACTTAGAATTTACTGAAAACCCCCATTAGACGAAATGCACAGTGGTAGTACATTGTATATGAGTGAGTTGCACTGAAAAACTTAGAATTTACTGAAAAATCCCCATTAGACGAAATTGCACAGTGTAGTACATTGTATATGAGTGAGTTGCACTGAAAAATTTAGAATTTACTGAATAACCCGCATTAGACGAAATGCACAGTCTTAACATTGTATATGAGTGAGTTGCACTGAAAACTTAGAATTTACTGAAAAACCCGCATTAGACGAAATGCACAGTGTAGTACATTGTATATGAGTGAGTTGCACTGAAAAACTTAGAATTTACTGAAAAACCCGCATTAGACGAAATGCACAGTGTAGTACATTGTATATGAGTGAGTTGCACTGAAAACTTAGAATTTACTGAAAAACCCACATTAGACGAAATGCACAGTGTAGTACATTGTATATGAGTGAGTTGCACTGAAAAACTTAGAATTTACTGAAAAACCCGCATTAGACGAAATGCACAGTGTAGTACATAGTATATGAGTGAGTTGCACTGAAAAACTTAGAATTTACTGAAAAACCCGAATTAGACGAAATGCACAGTGTAGTACATTGTATATGAGTGAGTTGCACTTGAAACTTAGAATTACTGAAAAACCCGCATTAGACGAAATGCACAGTGTAGTACATTGTATATGAGTGAGTTGCACTGAAAAACTTAGAATTTACTGAAAAACCCGCATTAGACGAAATGCACAGTGTAGTACATTGTATATGAGTGAGTTGCACTGAAAAACTTAGAATTTACTGAAAAACCCGCATTAGACGAAATGCACAGTGTAGTACATTGTATATGAGTGAGTTGCACTGAAAAACTTAGAATTTACTGAAAAACCCGCATTAGACGAAATGCACAGTGTAGTACATTGTATATGAGTGAGTTGCACTGAAAAACCTTAGAATTTACTGAAAAACCCGCATTAGACGAAATACACAGTGTAATACATTGTATATGAGTGAGGTTGCACTGAAAAACTTAGAATTTACTGAAAAACCCGCATTAGACGAAATGCACAGTGTAGTACATTGTATATGAGTGAGTTGCACTGAAAACTTAGAATTTACTGAAAAACCCACATTAGACGAAATGCACAGTGTAGTACATTGTATATGAGTGAGTTGCACTGAAAAACTTAGAATTTACTGAAAAACCCGCATTAGACGAAATGCACAGTGTAGTACATAGTATATGAGTGAGTTGCACTGAAAAACTTAGAATTTACTGAAAAACCCGCATTAGACGAAATGCACAGTGTAGTACATTGTATATGAGTGAGTTGCACTGAAAAACTTAGGAATTTACTGAAAAACCCGCATTAGACGAAATGCACAGTGTAGTACATTGTATATGAGTGAGTTGCACTGAAAAACTTAGAATTACTGAAAAACCCGCATTAGACGAAATGCACAGTGTAGTACATTGTAATATGAGTGAGTTGCACTGAAAAACTTAGAATTTACTGAAAAACCCGCATTAGACGAATACACAGTGTAGTACATTGTATATGAGTGAGTTGCACTGAAAAACTTAGAATTTACTGAAAAACCCGCATTAGACGAAATGCACAGTGTAGTACATTGTATATGAGTGAGTTGCACTGAAAACTTAGAATTTACTGAAAAACCCACATTAGACGAAATGCACAGTGTAGTACATTGTATATGAGTGAGTTGCACTGAAAAACTTAGAATTTACTGAAAAACCCGCATTAGACGAAATGCACAGTGTAGTACATAGTATATGAGTGAGTTGCACTGAAAAACTTAGAATTTACTGAAAAACCCGAATTAGACGAAATGCACAGTGTAGTACATTGTATATGAGTGAGGTTGCACTTGAAAACTTAGAATTTACTGAAAAACCCGCATTAGACGAAATGCACAGTGTAGTACATTGTATATGAGTGAGTTGCACTGAAAAACTTAGAATTTACTGAAAAACCCGCATTAGACGAAATGCACAGTGTAGTACATTGTATATGAGTGAGTTGCACTGAAAAACTTAGAATTTACTGAAAACCCGCATTAGACGAAATGCACAGTGTAGTACATTGTATATGAGTGAGTTGCACTGAAAACTTAGAATTTTACTGAAAAACCCGCATTAGACGAAATGCACAGTGTAGTACATTGTATATGAGTGAGTTGCACTGAAAAACTTAGAATTTACTGAAAAACCTGCATTAGACAAAATGCACAGTGTAGTACATAGTATATGAGTGAGTTGCACTGAAAAACTTAGAATTTACTGAAAAACCCGCATTAGACGAAATGCACAGTGTAGTACATAGTATATGAGTGAGTTGCACTGAAAAACTTAGAATTTACTGAAAAACCCGCATTAGACGAAATGCACAGTGTAGTACATAGTATATGAGTGAGTTGCACTGAAAATCTTAGAATTTACTGAAAAAACCCGCATTAGACGAAATACACAGTGTAGTACATTGTATATGAGTGAGTTGCACTGAAAAACTTAGAATTTACTGAAAAACCCGCATTAGACGAAATGCACAGTGTAGTAAATTTTATATGAGTGTGTTGCACTGAAAAACTTAGAATTTACTGAAAAACCCGCATTAGACGAAATGCACAGTGTAGTACATTGTATATGAGTGAGTTGCACTGAAAAACTTAGAATTTACTGAAAAACCCGCATTAGACGAAATGCACAGTGTAGTACATTGTATATGAGTGAGTTGCACTGAAAAACTTAGAATTTACTGAAAAACACGCATTAGACGAAATGCACAGTGTAGTACATTGTATATGAGTGAGTTGCACTGAAAACTTAGAATTTACTGAAAAACCCGCATTAGACGAAATGCACAGTGCAGTACATAGTATATGAGTGAGTTGCACTGAAAAACTTAGAATTTACTGAAAGACCCGCATTAGACGAAATGCACAGTGTAGTACATTGTATATGAGTGAGTTGCACTGAAAAACTTAGAATTTACTGAAAAACCCGCATTAGAGGAAATGCACAGTGTAGTACATAGTATATGAGTGAGTTGCACTGAAAAACTTAGAATTTACTGAAAAACCCGCATTAGACGAAATGCACAGTGTAGTACATAGTATATGAGTGAGTTGCACTGAAAAACTTAGAATTTACTGAAAAACCCGCATTAGACGAAATGCACAGTGTAGTACATAGTATATGAGTGAGTTGCACTGAAAAACTTAGAATTTACTGAAAACCCGCATTAGACGAAATGGCACAGTATAGTACATAGTATAATGAGTGAGTTGCACTGAAAAACTTAGAATTTACTGAAAAACCCGCATTAGACGAAATGCACAGTGTAGTACATTGTATATGAGTGAGTTGCACTGAAAAACTTAGAATTTACTGAAAAACCCGCATTAGACGAAATGCACAGTGTAGTAAATTGTATATGAGTGTGTTGCACTGAAAAACTTAGAATTTACTGAAAAACCCGCATTAGACGAAATGCACAGTGTAGTATATTGTATATGAGTGAGTTGCACTGAAAAACTTAGAATTTACTGAAAAACCCGCATTAGACGAAATGCACAGTGTAGTACATAGTATATGAGTGAGTTGCACTGAAAACTTAGAATTTACTGAAAAAACCCCGCATTAGACGAAATGCACAGTGTAGTACATTGTATATGAGTGAGTTGCACTGAAAAACTTAGAATTTACTGAAAAACCCGCATTAGACGAAATGCACAGTGTAGTACATAGTATATGAGTGAGTTGCACTGAAAAACTTAGAATTTACTGAAAAACCCGCATTAGACGAAATGCACAGTGTAGTACATTGTATATGAGTGAGTTGCACTGAAAAACTTAGAATTTACTGAAAAACCCGCATTAGACGAAATGCACAGTGTAGTACATAGTATATGAGTGAGTTGCACTGAAAAACTTAGAATTCACTGAAAAACCCGCATTAGACGAAATGCACAGTGTAGTACATTGTATATGAGTGAGTTGCACTGAAAAACTTAGAATTTACTGAAAAACCCGCATTAGACGAAATGCACAGTGTAGTACATTGTATATGAGTGAGTTGCACTGAAAAACTTAGAATTTACTGAAAAACCCGCATTAGTCGAAATGCACAGTGTAGTACATTGTATATGAGTGAGTTGCACTGAAAAACTTAGAATTTACTGAAAACCCGCATTAGACGAAATGCACAGTGTAGTACATAGTATATGAGTGAGTTGCACTGAAAAACTTAGAATTTACTGAAAAACCCGCATTAGACGAAATGCACAGTGTAGTACATTGTATATGAGTGAGTTGCACTGAAAAACTTAGAATTTACTGAAAAACCCGCATTAGACGAAATGCACAGTGTAGTACATTGTATATGAGTGAGTTGCACTGAAAAATTAGAATTTACTGAAAAACCCGCATTAGACGAAATGCACAGTGTAGTACATAGTATATGAGTGAGTTGCACTTGAAAACTTAGAATTTACTGAAAACCCGCATTAGACGAAATGCACAGTGTAGTACATAGTATATGAGTGAGTTGCACTGAAAAACTTAGAATTTACTGAAAAACCCGCATTAGACGAAATGCACAGTGTAGTATATTGTATATGAGTGAGTTGCACTTGAAAAACTTAGAATTTACTGAAAAACCCGCATTAGACGAAATGCACAGTGTAGTACATAGTATATGAGTGTGTTGCACTGAAAAACTTAGAATTTACTGAAAAACCCGCATTAGACGAAATGCACAGTGTAGTATATTGTATATGAGTGAGTTGCACTGAAAAACTTAGAATTTACTGAAAAACCCGCATTAGACGAAATGCACAGTGTAGTACATAGTATATGAGTGAGTTGCACTGAAAACTTAGAATTTACTGAAAAACCCGCATTAGACGAAATGCACAGTGTAGTACATTGGTATATGAGTGAGTTGCACTGAAAAACTTAGAATTTACTGAAAAACCCGCATTAGACGAAATGCACAGTGTAGTACATAGTATATGAGTGAGTTGCACTGAAAAACTTAGAATTTACTGAAAAACCCGCATTAGACGAAATGCACAGTGTAGTACATTGTATATGAGTGAGTTGCACTGAAAAACTTAGAATTTACTGAAAAACCCGCATTAGACGAAATGCACAGTGTAGTACATAGTATATGAGTGAGTTGCACTGAAAAACTTAGAATTCACTGAAAAACCCGCATTAGACGAAATGCACAGTGTAGTACATTGTATATGAGTGAGTTGCACTGAAAAACTTAGAATTTACTGAAAAACCCGCATTAGACGAAATGCACAGTGTAGTACATTGTATATGAGTGAGTTGCACTGAAAAACTTAGAATTTACTGAAAAACCCGCATTAGTCGAAATGCACAGTGTAGTACATTTGTATATGAGTGAGTTGCACTGAAAAACTTAGAATTTACTGAAAAAACCCGCATTAGACGAAATGCACAGTGTAGTACATAGTATATGAGTGAGTTGCACTGAAAAACTTAGAATTTACTGAAAAACCCGCATTAGACGAAATGCACAGTGTAGTACATTGTATATGAGTGAGTTGCACTGAAAAACTTAGAATTTACTGAAAAACCCGCATTAGACGAAATGCACAGTGTAGTACATTGTATATGAGTGAGTTGCACTGAAAAATTAGAATTTACTGAAAAACCCGCATTAGACGAAATGCACAGTGTAGTACATAGTATATGAGTGAGTTGCACTTGAAAACTTAGAATTTACTGAAAAACCCGCATTAGACGAAATGCACAGTGTAGTACATAGTATATGAGTGAGTTGCACTGAAAAACTTAGAATTTACTGAAAAACCCGCATTAGACGAAATGCACAGTGTAGTACATTGTATATGAGTGAGTTGCACTGAAAAACTTAGAATTTACTGAAAAACCCGCATTAGACGAAATGCACAGTGTAGTACATAGTATATGAGTGAGTTGCACTGAAAAACTTAGAATTTACTGAAAAACCCGCATTAGACGAAATGCACAGTGTAGTACATAGTATATGAGTGAGTTGCACCTGAAAAACTTAGAATTTACTGAAAAACCCGCATTAGACGAAATGCACAGTGTAGTACATAGTATATGAGTGAGTTGCACTGAAAAACTTAGAATTTACTGAAAAACCCGCATTAGACGAAATGCACAGTGTAGTACATAGTATATGAGTGAGTTGCACTGAAAACTTAGAATTTACTGAAAAACCCGCATTAGACGAAATGCACAGTGTAGTACTTTGTATATGAGTGAGTTGCACTGAAAAACTTAGAATTTACTGAAAAACCCGCATTAGACGAAATGCACAGTGTAGTAAATTGTATATGAGTGTGTTGCACTGAAAAACTTAGAATTTACTGAAAAACCCGCATTAGACGAAATGCACAGTGTAGTATATTGTATATGAGTGAGTTGCACTGAAAAACTTAGAATTTACTGAAAAACCCGCATTAGACGAAATGCACAGTGTAGTACATTGTATATGAGTGAGTTGCACTGAAAAACTTAGAATTTACTGAAAACCCGCATTAGACGAAATGCACAGTGTAGTACATTGTATATGAGTGAGTTGCACTGAAAAACTTAGAATTTACTGAAAAACCCGCATTAGACGAAATGCACAGTGTAGTACATAGTATATGAGTGAGTTGCACTGAAAAACTTAGAATTACTGAAAAACCCGCATTAGACGAAATGCACAGTGTAGTACATTGTATATGAGTGAGTTGCACTGAAAAACTTAGAATTTACTGAAAAACCCGCATTAGACGAAATGCACAGTGTAGTACATTGTATATGAGTGAGTTGCACTGAAAAACTTAGAAATTACTGAAAAACCCGCATTAGACGAAATGCACAGTGTAGTACATAGTATATGAGTGAGTTGCACTTGAAAACTTAGAATTTACTGAAAAACCCGCATTAGACGAAATGCACAGTGTAGTACATTGTATATGAGTGAGTTGCACTGAAAAACTTAGAATTTACTGAAAAACCCGCATTAGACGAAATGCACAGTGTAGTACATAGTATATGAGTGAGTTGCACTGAAAAACTTAGAATTTACTGAAAAACCCGCATTAGACGAAATGCACAGTGTAGTACATTGTATATGAGTGAGTTGCACTGAAAAACTTAGAATTTACTGAAAAACCCGCATTAGACGAAATGCACAGTGTAGTACATAGTATATGAGTGAGTGCACTGAAAAACTTAGAATTTACTGAAAAACCCGCATTAGACGAAATGCACAGTGTAGTACATTGTATATGAGTGAGTTGCACTGAAAAACTTAGAATTTACTGAAAAACCCGCATTAGACGAAATGCACAGTGTAGTACATTGTATATGAGTGAGTTGCACTGAAAAACTTAGAATTTACTGAAAAACCCGCATTAGACGAAATGCACAGTGTAGTACATTGTATATGAGTGAGTTGCACTGAAAAACTTAGAATTTACTGAAAAACCCGCATTAGACGAAATGCACAGTGTAGTACATAGTATATGAGTGAGTTGCACTGAAAAACTTAGAATTTACTGAAAAACCCGCATTAGACGAAATGCACAGTGTAGTACACTTGTATATGAGTGAGTTGCTCTGAAAAACTTAGAATTTACTGAAAAACCCGCATTAGACGAAATGCACAGTGTAGTACATAGTATATGAGTGAGTTGCACTGAAAAACTTAGAATTTACTGAAAAACCCGCATTAGACGAAATGCACAGTGTAGTACATTGTATATGAGTGAGTTGCACTGAAAAATTTAGAATTTACTGAAAAAACCCGCATTAGACGAAATGCACAGTGTAGTACATAGTATATGAGTGAGTTGCACTGAAAAACTTAGAATTTACTGAAAAACCCCCATTAGACGAAATGCACAGTGTAGTACATTGTATATGAGTGAGTTGCACTGAAAAACTTAGAATTTACTGAAAAACCCGCATTAGATGAAATGCACAGTGTAGTACATTGTATATTAGTGAGTTGCACTGAAAAACTTAGAATTTACTGAAAAAACCCGCACTAGACGAAATGCACAGTGTAGTACACAGTATATGAGTGAGTTGCACTGAAAAACTTAGATATACTGAAAAACCCGCATCAGACGAAATGCACAGTGTAGTACATAGTATATGAGTGAGTTGCACTGAAAAACTTAGAATTTACTGAAAAACCCGCATTAGACGAAATGCACAGTGCAGTCCATTGTATATGAGTGAGTTGCACTGAAAAACTTAGAATTTACTGAAAAACCCGCATTAGACGAAATGCACAGTGTAGTACATTGTATATGAGTGAGTTGCACTGAAAAACTTAGAATTTACTGAAAAACCCGCATTAGACGAAATGCACAGTGTAGTACATTGTATATGAGTGAGTTGCACTGAAAAACTTAGAATTTACTGAAAAACCCGCATTAGACGAAATGCACAGTGTAGTACATTGTATATGAGTGAGTTGCACTGAAAAACTTAGAATTTACTGAAAAACCCGCATTAGACGAAATGCACAGGGTAGTACATAGTATATGAGTGAGTTGCACTGAAAAATTTAGAATTTACTGAAAAACCCGCATTAGATGAAATGCACAGTGTAGTACATTGTATATGAGTGAGTTGCACTGAAAAACTTAGAATTTACTGAAAAACCCGCATTAGACGAAATGCACAGTGTATTACACTGTATATGAGTGAGTTGCACTGAAAAACTTAGAATTTACTGAAAAACCCGCATTAGACGAAATGCACAGTGTAGTACATTGTATATGAGTGAGTTGCACTGAAAAACTTAGAATTTACTGAAAAACCCGCATTAGACGAAATGCACAGTGTAGTACATTGTATATGAGTGAGTTGCACTGAAAAACTTAGAATTTACTGAAAAACCCGCATTAGATCGAAATGCACAGTGTAGTACATAGTATATGAGTGAGTTGCACTGAAAAACTTAGAATTTACTGAAAAACCCGCATTAGATGAAATGCACAGTGTAGTACATTGTATATTAGTGAGTTGCACTGAAAAACTTAGAATTTACTGAAAAACCCGCACTAGACGAAATGCACAGTGTAGTACACAGTATATGAGTGAGTTGCACTGAAAAACTTAGAATTTACTGAAAAACCCGCATCAGACGAAATGCACAGTGTAGTACATAGTATATGAGTGAGTTGCACTGAAAAACTTAGAATTCACTGAAAAACCCGCATTAGACGAAATGCACAGTGTAGTACATTGTATATGAGTGAGTTGCACTGAACAACTTAGAATTTACTGAAAAACCCGCATTAGACGAAATGCACAGTGTAGTACATAGTATATAAGTGAGTTGCACTGAAAAACTTAGAATTTACTGAAAAACTCGCATTAGACGAAATGCACAGTGTAGTACATAGTATATGAGTGAGTTGCACTGAAAAACTTAGAATTTACTGAAAAACCCGCATTAGACGAAATGCCACAGTGTAGTACATAGTATATGAGTGAGTTGCACTGAAAAACTTAGAATTTACTGAAAAACCCGCATTAGACGAAATGCACAGTGTAGTACATTGTATATGAGTGAGTTGCACTGAAAAACTTAGAATTTACTGAAAAACCCGCATTAGACGAAATGCACAGTGTAGTAAATTGTATATGAGTGTGTTGCACTGAAAAACTTAGAATTTACTGAAAAACCCGCATTAGACGAAATGCACAGTGTAGTACATTGTATATGAGTGGAGTTGCACTAAAAAACTTAGAATTTACTGAAAAACCCCGCATTAGACGAAATGCACAGTGTAGTACATAGTATATGAGTGAGTTGCACTGAAAAACTTAGAATTTACTGAAAAAACCCGCATTAGACGAAATGCACAGTGTAGTAAAATTGTATATGAGTGAGTTGCACTGAAAAACTTAGAATTCACTGAAAAACCCGCATTAGACGAAATGCACAGTGTAGTACATTGTATATGAGTGAGTTGCACTGAAAAACTTAGAATTTACTGAAAAACCCGCATTAGACGAAATGCACAGTGTATTACACTGTATATGAGTGAGTTGCACTGAAAAACTTAGAATTTACTGAAAAACCCGCATTAGACGAAATGCACAGTGTAGTACATTGTATATGAGTGAGTTGCACTGAAAAACTTAGATTTACTGAAAAACCCGCATCAGACGAAATGCACAGTGTAGTACACTGTATATGAGTGAGTTGCACTGAAAAAACTTAGAATTCACTGAAAAACCCGCATTAGACGAAATGCACAGTGTAGTACATAGTATATGAGTGAGTTGCACTGAAAAACTTAGAATTCACTGAAAAACCCGCATTAGACGAAATGCACAGTGTAGTACATTGTATATGAGTGAGTTGCACTGAAAAACTTAGAATTTACTGAAAAACCCGCATTAGACGAAATGCACAGTGTAGTACATTGTATATGAGTGAGTTGCACTGAAAAACTTAGAATTTACTGAAAAACCCGCATTAGACGAAATGTACAGGGTAGTACATAGTATATGAGTGAGTTGCACTGAAAAATTTAGAATTTACTGAAAAACCCGCATTAGATGAAATGCACAGTGTAGTACATTGTATATGAGTGAGTTGCACTGAAAAACTTAGAATTTACTGAAAAACCCGCATTAGACGAAATGCACAGTGTAGTACACAGTATATGAGTGAGTTGCACTGAAAAACTTAGAATTTACTGAAAAACCCGCATTAGACGAAATGCACAGTGTAGTACACTGTATATGAGTGAGTTGCACTGAAAAACTTAGAATTTACTGAAAAACCCGCATTAGACGAAATGCACAGTGTAGTACATTGTATATGAGTGAGTTGCACTGAAAAACTTAGAATTTACTGAAAAACCCGCATTAGACGAAATGCACAGTGTAGTACATTGTATATGAGTGAGTTGCACTGAAAAACTTAGAATTTACTGAAAAAACCCGCATTAGACGAAATGCACAGTGTAGTACATTGTATATGAGTGAGTTGCACTGAAAAACTTAGAATTTACTGAAAAACCCGCATTAGACGAAATGCACAGTCTAGTACATTGTATATGAGTGAGTTGCACTGAAAAACTTAGAATTTACTGAAAAACCCGCATTAGACGAAATGCACAGTGTAGTACATTGTATATGAGTGAGTTGCACTGAAAAACTTAGAATTTACTGAAAAACCCGCATTAGACGAAATGCACAGTGTAGTACACTGTATATGAGTGAGTTGCACTGAAAAACTTAGAATTTACTGAAAAAACCCGCATTAGACGAAATGCACAGTGTAGTACATTGTATATGAGTGAGTTGCACTGAAAACTTAGAATTTACTGAAAAACCCGCATTAGACGAAATGCACAGTGTAGTACATTGTATATGAGTGAGTTGCACGGAAAACTTAGAATTTACTGAAAAACCCGCATTAGACGAAATGCACAGTGTAGTACATTGTATATGAGTGAGTTGCACTGAAAAACTTAGAAATTTACTGAAAAACCCCGCATTAGACGAAATGCACAATGTATTACATAATATATGAGTGAGTTGCACTGAAAAACTTAGAATTTACTGAAAAACCCGCATTAGACGAAATGCACAGTGTAGTACATAGTATATGAGTGAGTTGCACTGAAAAACTTAGAATTTACTGAAAAACCCGCATTAGACGAAATGCACAGTGTAGTACATTGTATATGAGTGAGTTGCACTGAAAAACTTAGAATTTACTGAAAAACCCGCATTAGACGCAATGAACAGTGTAGTAAATTGTATATGAGTGAGTTGCACTGAAAAACTTAGAATTTACTGAAAAACCCGCATTAGACGAAATGCACAGTGTAGCACATTGTATATGAGTGAGTTGCACTGAAAAATTTGGAATTTACTGAAAAACCCGCATTAGACGAAATGCACAGTGTAGTACATAGTATATGAGTGAGTTGCACTGAAAAACTTAGAATTTACTGAAAAACCCCCATTAGACGAAATGCACAGTGTAGTACATTGTATATGAGTGAGTTGCACTGAAAAACTTAGAATTTACTGAAAAATCCCCATTAGACGAAATGCACAGTGTAGTACATTGTATATGAGTGAGTTGCACTGAAAAACTTAGAATTTACTGAAAAACCTGCATTAGACGAAATGCACAGTCTATAACATTGTATATGAGTGAGTTGCACTGAAAAACTTAGAATTTACTGAAAAACCCGCATTAGACGAAATGCACAGTGTAGTACACTGTATATGAGTGAGTTGCACTGAAAAACTTAGAATTTACTGAAAAACCCGCATTAGACGAAATGCACAGTGTAGTACATTGTATATGAGTGAGTTGCACTGAAAAACTTAGAATTTACTGAAAAACCCGCATTAGACGAAATGCACAGTCTAGTACATTGTATATGAGTGAGTTGCACTGAAAAACTTAGAATTTACTGAAAAACCCGCATTAGACGAAATGCACAGTGTAGTACATTGTATATGAGTGAGTTGCACTGAAAAACTTAGAATTTACTGAAAAACCCGCATTAGACGAAATGCACAGTGTAGTACACTGTATATGAGTGAGTTGCACTGAAAAACTTAGAATTTACTGAAAAACCCGCATTAGACGAAATGCACAGTGTAGTACATTGTATATGAGTGAGTTGCACTGAAAAACTTAGAATTTACTGAAAAACCCCCATTAGACGAAATGCACAGTGTAGTACATTGTATATGAGTGAGTTGCACTGAAAAACTTAGAATTTACTGAAAAATCCCCATTAGACGAAATGCACAGTGTAGTACATTGTATATGAGTGTGTTGCACTGAAAAACTTAGAATTTACTGAAAAACCCGCATTAGACGAAATGCACAGTGTAGTACATTGTATATGAGTGAGTTGCACTGAAAAACTTAGAATTTACTGAAAAACCCGCATTAGACGAAATGCACAATGTATTACATAATATATGAGTGAGTTGCACTGAAAAACTTAGAATTTACTGAAAAACCCGCATTAGACGAAATGCACAGTGTAGTACACTGTATATGAGTGAGTTGCACTGAAAAACTTAGAATTTACTGAAAAACCCGCATTAGACGAAATGCACAGTGTAGTACATTGTATATGAGTGAGTTGCACTGAAAAACTTAGAATTTACTGAAAAACCCGCATTAGACGAAATGCACAGTGTAGTACATTGTATATGAGTGAGTTGCACGGAAAAACTTAGAATTTACTGAAAAACCCGCATTAGACGAAATGCACAGTGTAGTACATTGTATATGAGTGAGTTGCACTGAAAAACTTAGAATTTACTGAAAAACCCGCATTAGACGAAATGCACAATGTATTACATAATATATGAGTGAGTTGCACTGAAAAACTTAGAATTTACTGAAAAACCCGCATTAGACGAAATGCACAGTGTAGTACATAGTATATGAGTGAGTTGCACTGAAAAACTTAGAATTTACTGAAAAACCCGCATTAGACGAAATGCACAGTGTAGTACATTGTATATGAGTGAGTTGCACTGAAAAACTTAGAATTTACTGAAAAACCCGCATTAGACGCAATGAACAGTGTAGTAAATTGTATATGAGTGAGTTGCACTGAAAAACTTAGAATTTACTGAAAAACCCGCATTAGACGAAATGCACAGTGTAGCACATTGTATATGAGTGAGTTTGCACTGAAAAATTTGGAATTTACTGAAAAACCCGCATTAGACGAAATGCACAGTGTAGTACATAGTATATGAGTGAGTTGCACTGAAAAACTTAGAATTTACTGAAAAACCCCCATTAGACGAAATGCACAGTGTAGTACATTGTATATGAGTGAGTTGCACTGAAAAACTTAGAATTTACTGAAAAATCCCCATTAGACGAAATGCACAGTGTAGTACATTGTATATGAGTGAGTTGCACTGAAAAACTTAGAATTTACTGAAAAACCTGCATTAGACGAAATGCACAGTCTATAACATTGTATATGAGTGAGTTGCACTGAAAAACTTAGAATTTACTGAAAAACCCGCATTAGACGAAATGCACAGTGTAGTACACTGTATATGAGTGAGTTGCACTGAAAAACTTAGAATTTACTGAAAAACCCGCATTAGACGAAATGCACAGTGTAGTACATTGTATATGAGTGAGTTGCACTGAAAAACTTAGAATTTACTGAAAAACCCGCATTAGACGAAATGCACAGTCTAGTACATTGTATATGAGTGAGTTGCACTGAAAAACTTAGAATTTACTGAAAAACCCGCATTAGACGAAATGCACAGTGTAGTACATTGTATATGAGTGAGTTGCACTGAAAAACTTAGAATTTACTGAAAAACCCGCATTAGACGAAATGCACAGTGTAGTACACTGTATATGAGTGAGTTGCACTGAAAAACTTAGAATTTACTGAAAAACCCGCATTAGACGAAATGCACAGTGTAGTACATTGTATATGAGTGAGTTGCACTGAAAAACTTAGAATTTACTGAAAAACCCCCATTAGACGAAATGCACAGTGTAGTACATTGTATATGAGTGAGTTGCACTGAAAAACTTAGAATTTACTGAAAAATCCCCATTAGACGAAATGCACAGTGTAGTACATTGTATATGAGTGTGTTGCACTGAAAAACTTAGAATTTACTGAAAAACCCGCATTAGACGAAATGCACAGTGTAGTACATTGTATATGAGTGAGTTGCACGGAAAAACTTAGAATTTACTGAAAAACCCGCATTAGACGAAATGCACAGTGTAGTACATTGTATATGAGTGAGTTGCACTGAAAAACTTAGAATTTACTGAAAAACCCGCATTAGACGAAATGCACAATGTATTACATAATATATGAGTGAGTTGCACTGAAAAACTTAGAATTTACTGAAAAACCCGCATTAGACGAAATGCACAGTGTAGTACATAGTATATGAGTGAGTTGCACTGAAAAACTTAGAATTTACTGAAAAACCCGCATTAGACGAAATGCACAGTGTAGTACATTGTATATGAGTGAGTTGCACTGAAAAACTTAGAATTTACTGAAAAACCCGCATTAGACGCAATGAACAGTGTAGTAAATTGTATATGAGTGAGTTGCACTGAAAAACTTAGAATTTACTGAAAAACCCGCATTAGACGAAATGCACAGTGTAGTACATTGTATATGAGTGAGTTGCACTGAAAAATTTAGAATTTACTGAAAAACCCGCATTAGACGAAATGCACAGTGTAGTACATAGTATATGAGTGAGTTGCACTGAAAACTTAGAATTTACTGAAAAACCCCCATTAGACGAAATGCACAGTGTAGTACATTGTATATGAGTGAGTTGCACTGAAAAACTTAGAATTTACTGAAAAACCCGCATTAGACGAAATGCACAATGTATTACATAATATATGAGTGAGTTGCACTGAAAAACTTAGAATTTACTGAAAAACCCGCATTAGACGAAATGCACAGTGTAGTACATAGTATATGAGTGAGTTGCACTGAAAAACTTAGAATTTACTGAAAAACCCGCATTAGACGAAATGCACAGTGTAGTACATTGTATATGAGTGAGTTGCACTGAAAAACTTAGAATTTACTGAAAAACCCGCATTAGACGAAATGCACAGTGTAGTAAATTGTATATGAGTGAGTTGCACTGAAAAACTTAGAATTTACTGAAAAACCCGCATTAGACGAAATGCACAGTGTAGTACATTGTATATGAGTGAGTTGCACTGAAAAATTTAGAATTTACTGAAAATCCCGCATTAGACGAAATGCACAGTCTATAACATTGTATATGAGTGAGTTGCACTGAAAAACTTAGAATTTACTGAAAAACCCGCATTAGACGAAATGCACAGTGTAGTACATTCTATATGAGTGAGTTGCACTGAAAAACTTAGAATTTACTGAAAAACCCGCATTAGACGAAATGCACAGTGTAGTACATTGTATATGAGTGAGTTGCACTGAAAACTTAGAATTTACTGAAAAACCCACATTAGACGAAATGCACAGTGTAGTACATTGTATATGAGTGAGTTGCACTGAAAAACTTAGAATTTACTGAAAAACCCGCATTAGACGAAATGCACAGTGTAGTACATAGTATATGAGTGAGTTGCACTGAAAAACTTAGAATTTACTGAAAAACCCGCATTAGACGAAATGCACAGTGTAGTACATTGTATATGAGTGAGTTGCACTGAAAAACTTAGAATTTACTGAAAAACCCGCATTAGACGAAATGCACAGTGTAGTACATTGTATATGAGTGAGTTGCACTGAAAAACTTAGAATTTACTGAAAAACCCGCATTAGACGAAATGCACAGTCTAGTACATTGTATATGAGTGAGTTGCACTGAAAAACTTAGAATTTACTGAAAAACCCGAATTAGACGAAATGCACAGTGTAGTACATTGTATATGAGTGAGTTGCACTGAAAAACTTAGAATTTACTGAAAAACCCGCATTAGACGAAATGCACAGTGTAGTACATTGTATATGAGTGAGTTGCACGGAAAAACTTAGAATTTACTGAAAAACCCGCATTAGACGAAATGCACAGTGTAGTACATTGTATATGAGTGAGTTGCACTGAAAAACTTAGAATTTACTGAAAAACCCGCATTAGACGAAATGCACAATGTATTACATAATATATGAGTGAGTTGCACTGAAAAACTTAGAATTTACTGAAAAACCCGCATTAGACGAAATGCACAGTGTAGTACATAGTATATGAGTGAGTTGCACTGAAAAACTTAGAATTTACTGAAAAAACCCGCATTAGACGAAATGCACAGTGTAGTACATTGTATATGAGTGAGTTGCACTGAAAAACTTAGAATTTACTGAAAAACCCGCATTAGACGAAATGCACAGTGTAGTAAATTGTATATGAGTGAGTTGCACTGAAAAACTTAGAATTTACTGAAAAACCCGCATTAGACGAAATGCACAGTGTAGTACATTGTATATGAGTGAGTTGCACTGAAAAATTTAGAATTTACTGAAAATCCCGCATTAGACGAAATGCACAGTCTATAACATTGTATATGAGTGAGTTGCACTGAAAAACTTAGAATTTACTGAAAAACCCGCATTAGACGAAATGCACAGTGTAGTACATTGTATATGAGTGAGTTGCACTGAAAAACTTAGAATTTACTGAAAAACCCGCATTAGACGAAATGCACAGTGTAGTACATTGTATATGAGTGAGTTGCACTGAAAACTTAGAATTTACTGAAAAACCCACATTAGACGAAATGCACAGTGTAGTACATTGTATATGAGTGAGTTGCACTGAAAAACTTAGAATTTACTGAAAAACCCGCATTAGACGAAATGCACAGTGTAGTACATAGTATATGAGTGAGTTGCACTGAAAAACTTAGAATTTACTGAAAAACCCGCATTAGACGAAATGCACAGTGTAGTACATTGTATATGAGTGAGTTGCACTGAAAAACTTAGAATTTACTGAAAAACCCGCATTAGACGAAATGCACAGTGTAGTACACTGTATATGAGTGAGTTGCACTGAAAAACTTAGAATTTACTGAAAAACCCGCATTAGACGAAATGCACAGTGTAGTACATTGTATATGAGTGAGTTGCACTGAAAAACTTAGAATTTACTGAAAAACCCGCATTAGACGAAATGCACAGTGTAGTACATTGTATATGAGTGAGTTGCACGGAAAAACTTAGAATTTACTGAAAAACCCGCATTAGACGAAATGCACAGTGTAGTACATTGTATATGAGTGAGTTGCACTGAAAAACTTAGAATTTACTGAAAAACCCGCATTAGACGAAATGCACAATGTATTACATAATATATGAGTGAGTTGCACTGAAAAACTTAGAATTTACTGAAAAACCCGCATTAGACGAAATGCACAGTGTAGTACATAGTATATGAGTGAGTTGCACTGAAAAACTTAGAATTTACTGAAAAACCCGCATTAGACGAAATGCACAGTGTAGTACATTGTATATGAGTGAGTTGCACTGAAAAACTTAGAATTTACTGAAAAACCCGCATTAGACGCAATGAACAGTGTAGTAAATTGTATATGAGTGAGTTGCACTGAAAAACTTAGAATTTACTGAAAAACCCGCATTAGACGAAATGCACAGTGTAGTACATTGTATATGAGTGAGTTGCACTGAAAAATTTAGAATTTACTGAAAAACCCGCATTAGACGAAATGCACAGTGTAGTACATAGTATATGAGTGAGTTGCACTGAAAAACTTAGAATTTACTGAAAAACCCCCATTAGACGAAATGCACAGTGTAGTACATTGTATATGAGTGAGTTGCACTGAAAAACTTAGAATTTACTGAAAAATCCCCATTAGACGAAATGCACAGTGTAGTACATTGTATATGAGTGTGTTGCACTGAAAAACTTAGAATTTACTGAAAAACCCGCATTAGACGAAATGCACAGTGTAGTACATTGTATATGAGTGAGTTGCACGGAAAAACTTAGAATTTATTGAAAAACCCGCATTAGACGAAATGCACAGTGTAGTACATTGTATATGAGTGAGTTGCACTGAAAAACTTAGAATTTACTGAAAAACCCGCATTAGACGAAATGCACAATGTATTACATAATATATGAGTGAGTTGCACTGAAAAACTTAGAATTTACTGAAAAACCCGCATTAGACGAAATGCACAGTGTAGTACATAGTATATGAGTGAGTTGCACTGAAAAACTTAGAATTTACTGAAAAACCCGCATTAGACGAAATGCACAGTGTAGTACATTGTATATGAGTGAGTTGCACTGAAAAACTTAGAATTTACTGAAAAACCCGCATTAGACGCAATGAACAGTGTAGTAAATTGTATATGAGTGAGTTGCACTGAAAAACTTAGAATTTACTGAAAAACCCGCATTAGACGAAATGCACAGTGTAGTACATTGTATATGAGTGAGTTGCACAGAAAAATTTAGAATTTACTGAAAAACCCGCATTAGACGAAATGCACAGTGTAGTACATAGTATATGAGTGAGTTGCACTGAAAAACTTAGAATTTACTGAAAAACCCCCATTAGACGAAATGCACAGTGTAGTACATTGTATATGAGTGAGTTGCACTGAAAAACTTAGAATTTACTGAAAAACCCGCATTAGACGAAATGCACAGTCTATAACATTGTATATGAGTGTGTTGCACTGAAAAACTTAGAATTTACTGAAAAACCCGCATTAGACGAAATGCACAGTGTAGTACATTGTATATGAGTGAGTTGCACTGAAAAACTTAGAATTTACTGAAAAACCCGCATTAGACGAAATGCACAGTGTAGTACATTGTATATGAGTGAGTTGCACTGAAAAACTTAGAATTTACTGAAAAACCCGCATTAGACGAAATGCACAGTCTAGTACATTGTATATGAGTGAGTTGCACTGAAAAACTTAGAATTTACTGAAAAACCCGAATTAGACGAAATGCACAGTGTAGTACATTGTATATGAGTGAGTTGCACTGAAAAACTTAGAATTTACTGAAAAACCCGCATTAGACGAAATGCACAGTGTAGTACATTGTATATGAGTGAGTTGCACGGAAAAACTTAGAATTTACTGAAAAACCCGCATTAGACGAAATGCACAGTGTAGTACATTGTATATGAGTGAGTTGCACTGAAAAACTTAGAATTTACTGAAAAACCCGCATTAGACGAAATGCACAATGTATTACATAATATATGAGTGAGTTGCACTGAAAAACTTAGAATTTACTGAAAAACCCGCATTAGACGAAATGCACAGTGTAGTACATAGTATATGAGTGAGTTGCACTGAAAAACTTAGAATTTACTGAAAAACCCGCATTAGACGAAATGCACAGTGTAGTACATTGTATATGAGTGAGTTGCACTGAAAAACTTAGAATTTACTGAAAAACCCGCATTAGACGAAATGCACAGTGTAGTAAATTGTATATGAGTGAGTTGCACTGAAAAACTTAGAATTTACTGAAAAACCCGCATTAGACGAAATGCACAGTGTAGTACATTGTATATGAGTGAGTTGCACTGAAAAATTTAGAATTTACTGAAAAACCCGCATTAGACGAAATGCACAGTCTATAACATTGTATATGAGTGAGTTGCACTGAAAAACTTAGAATTTACTGAAAAACCCGCATTAGACGAAATGCACAGTGTAGTACATTGTATATGAGTGAGTTGCACTGAAAAACTTAGAATTTACTGAAAAACCCGCATTAGACGAAATGCACAGTGTAGTACATTGTATATGAGTGAGTTGCACTGAAAACTTAGAATTTACTGAAAAACCCACATTAGACGAAATGCACAGTGTAGTACATTGTATATGAGTGAGTTGCACTGAAAAACTTAGAATTTACTGAAAAACCCGCATTAGACGAAATGCACAGTGTAGTACATAGTATATGAGTGAGTTGCACTGAAAAACTTAGAATTTACTGAAAAACCCGCATTAGACGAAATGCACAGTGTAGTACATTGTATATGAGTGAGTTGCACTGAAAAACTTAGAATTTACTGAAAAACCCGCATTAGACGAAATGCACAGTCTAGTACATTGTATATGAGTGAGTTGCACTGAAAAACTTAGAATTTACTGAAAAACCCGCATTAGACGAAATGCACAGTGTAGTACATTGTATATGAGTGAGTTGCACTGAAAAACTTAGAATTTACTGAAAAACCCGCATTAGACGAAATGCACAGTGTAGTACACTGTATATGAGTGAGTTGCACTGAAAAACTTAGAATTTACTGAAAAACCCGCATTAGACGAAATGCACAGTGTAGTACATTGTATATGAGTGAGTTGCACTGAAAAACTTAGAATTTACTGAAAAACCTGCATTAGACGAAATGCACAGTGTAGTACATTGTATATGAGTGAGTTGCACGGAAAAACTTAGAATTTACTGAAAAACCCGCATTAGACGAAATGCACAGTGTAGTACATTGTATATGAGTGAGTTGCACTGAAAAACTTAGAATTTACTGAAAAACCCGCATTAGACGAAATGCACAATGTATTACATAATATATGAGTGAGTTGCACTGAAAAACTTAGAATTTACTGAAAAACCCGCATTAGACGAAATGCACAGTGTAGTACATAGTATATGAGTGAGTTGCACTGAAAAACTTAGAATTTACTGAAAAACCCGCATTAGACGAAATGCACAGTGTAGTACATTGTATATGAGTGAGTTGCACTGAAAAACTTAGAATTTACTGAAAAACCCGCATTAGACGCAATGAACAGTGTAGTAAATTGTATATGAGTGAGTTGCACTGAAAAACTTAGAATTTACTGAAAAACCCGCATTAGACGAAATGCACAGTGTAGTACATTGTATATGAGTGAGTTGCACTGAAAAATTTAGAATTTACTGAAAAACCCGCATTAGACGAAATGCACAGTGTAGTACATAGTATATGAGTGACTTGCACTGAAAAACTTAGAATTTACTGAAAAACCCCCATTAGACGAAATGCACAGTGTAGTACATTGTATATGAGTGAGTTGCACTGAAAAACTTAGAATTTACTGAAAAATCCCCATTAGACGAAATGCACAGTGTAGTACATTGTATATGAGTGAGTTGCACTGAAAAACTTAGAATTTACTGAAAAACCCGCATTAGACGAAATGCACAGTCTATAACATTGTATATGAGTGAGTTGCACTGAAAAACTTAGAATTTACTGAAAAACCCGCATTAGACGAAATGCACAGTGTAGTACATTGTATATGAGTGAGTTGCACTGAAAAACTTAGAATTTACTGAAAAACCCGCATTAGACGAAATGCACAGTGTAGTACATTGTATATGAGTGAGTTGCACTGAAAAACTTAGAATTTACTGAAAAACCCGCATTAGACGACATGCACAGTCTAGTACATTGTATATGAGTGAGTTGCACTGAAAAACTTAGAATTTACTGAAAAACCCGCATTAGACGAAATGCACAGTGTAGTACATTGTATATGAGTGAGTTGCACTGAAAAACTTAGAATTTACTGAAAAACCCGCATTAGACGAAATGCACAGTGTAGTTACACTGTATATGAGTGAGTTGCACTGAAAAACTTAGAATTTACTGAAAAACCCGCATTAGACGAAATGCACAGTGTAGTACATTGTATATGAGTGAGTTGCAATGAAAAACTTAGAATTTACTGAAAAACCCGCATTAGACGAAATGCACAGTGTAGTACATTGTATATGAGTGAGTTGCACTGAAAAACTTAGAATTTACTGAAAAACCCGCATTAGACGCAATGAACAGTGTAGTAAATTGTATATGAGTGAGTTGCACTGAAAAACTTAGAATTTACTGAAAAACCCGCATTAGACGAAATGCACAGTGTAGTACATTGTATATGAGTGAGTTGCACTGAAAAATTTAGAATTTACTGAAAAACCCGCATTAGACGAAATGCACAGTGTAGTACATAGTATATGAGTGACTTGCACTGAAAAACTTAGAATTTACTGAAAAACCCCCATTAGACGAAATGCACAGTGTAGTACATTGTATATGAGTGAGTTGCACTGAAAAACTTAGAATTTACTGAAAAATCCCCATTAGACGAAATGCACAGTGTAGTACATTGTATATGAGTGAGTTGCACTGAAAAACTTAGAATTTACTGAAAAACCCGCATTAGACGAAATGCACAGTCTATAACATTGTATATGAGTGAGTTGCACTGAAAAACTTAGAATTTACTGAAAAACCCGCATTAGACGAAATGCACAGTGTAGTACATTGTATATGAGTGAGTTGCACTGAAAAACTTAGAATTTACTGAAAAACCCGCATTAGACGAAATGCACAGTGTAGTACATTGTATATGAGTGAGTTGCACTGAAAAACTTAGAATTTACTGAAAAACCCGCATTAGACGACATGCACAGTCTAGTACATTGTATATGAGTGAGTTGCACTGAAAAACTTAGAATTTACTGAAAAACCCGCATTAGACGAAATGCACAGTGTAGTACATTGTATATGAGTGAGTTGCACTGAAAAACTTAGAATTTACTGAAAAACCCGCATTAGACGAAATGCACAGTGTAGTACACTGTATATGAGTGAGTTGCACTGAAAAACTTAGAATTTACTGAAAAACCCGCATTAGACGAAATGCACAGTGTAGTACATTGTATATGAGTGAGTTGCAATGAAAAACTTAGAATTTACTGAAAAACCCGCATTAGACGAAATGCACAGTGTAGTACATTGTATATGAGTGAGTTGCACGGAAAAACTTAGAATTTACTGAAAAACCCGCATTAGACGAAATGCACAGTGTAGTACATTGTATATGAGTGAGTTGCACTGAAAAACTTAGAATTTACTGAAAAACCCGCATTAGACGAAATGCACAATGTATTACATAATATATGAGTGAGTTGCACTGAAAAACTTAGAATTTACTGAAAAACCCGCATTAGACGAAATGCACAGTGTAGTACATAGTATATGAGTGAGTTGCACTGAAAAACTTAGAATTTACTGAAAAACCCGCATTAGACGAAATGCACAGTGTAGTACATTGTATATGAGTGAGTTGCACTGAAAAACTTAGAATTTACTGAAAAACCCGCATTAGAAGAAATGCACAGTGTAGTAAATTGTATATGAGTGAGTTGCACTGAAAAACTTAGAATTTACTGAAAAACCCGCATTAGACGAAATGCACAGTGTAGTACATTGTATATGAGTGAGTTGCACTGAAAAATTTAGAATTTACTGAAAAACCCGCATTAGACGAAATGCACAGTGTAGTACATAGTATATGAGTGAGTTGCACTGAAAAACTTAGAATTTACTGAAAAACCCCCATTAGACGAAATGCACAGTGTAGTACATTGTATATGAGTGAGTTGCACTGAAAAACTTAGAATTTACTGAAAAATCCCCATTAGACGAAATGCACAGTGTAGTACATTGTATATGAGTGAGTTGCACTGAAAAACTTAGAATTTACTGAATAACCCGCATTAGACGAAATGCACAGTCTATAACATTGTATATGAGTGAGTTGCACTGAAAAACTTAGAATTTACTGAAAAACCCGCATTAGACGAAATGCACAGTGTAGTACATTGTATATGAGTGAGTTGCACTGAAAAACTTAGAATTTACTGAAAAACCCGCATTAGACGAAATGCACAGTGTAGTACATTGTATATGAGTGAGTTGCACTGAAAACTTAGAATTTACTGAAAAACCCACATTAGACGAAATGCACAGTGTAGTACATTGTATATGAGTGAGTTGCACTGAAAAACTTAGAATTTACTGAAAAACCCGCATTAGACGAAATGCACAGTGTAGTACATAGTATATGAGTGAGTTGCACTGAAAAACTTAGAATTTACTGAAAAACCCGAATTAGACGAAATGCACAGTGTAGTACATTGTATATGAGTGAGTTGCACTTGAAAACTTAGAATTTACTGAAAAACCCGCATTAGACGAAATGCACAGTGTAGTACATTGTATATGAGTGAGTTGCACTGAAAAACTTAGAATTTACTGAAAAACCCGCATTAGACGAAATGCACAGTGTAGTACATTGTATATGAGTGAGTTGCACTGAAAA
The DNA here is from genome assembly GCF_978045245.1 of Mus caroli. NCBI lineage: Eukaryota > Metazoa > Chordata > Mammalia > Rodentia > Muridae > Mus > Mus caroli. Next base: position 539,446 of record NW_028227340.1, read on the forward strand.
ACTTAGAATTTACTGAAAAACCCGCATTAGACGAAATGCACAGTGTAGTACATTGTATATGAGTGAGTTGCACTGAAAAACTTAGAATTTACTGAAAAACCCGCATTAGACGAAATGCACAGTGTAGTACATTGTATATGAGTGAGTTGCACTGAAAAACTTAGAATTTACTGAAAAACCCGCATTAGACGAAATACACAGTGTAGTACATTGTATATGAGTGAGTTGCACTGAAAAACTTAGAATTTACTGAAAAACCCGCATTAGACGAAATGCACAGTGTAGTACATTGTATATGAGTGAGTTGCACTGAAAACGTAGAATTTACTGAAAAACCCACATTAGACGAAATGCACAGTGTAGTACATTGTATATGAGTGAGTTGCACTGAAAAACTTAGAATTTACTGAAAAACCCGCATTAGACGAAATGCACAGTGTAGTACATAGTATATGAGTGAGTTGCACTGAAAAACTTAGAATTTACTGAAAAACCCGCATTAGACGAAATGCACAGTGTAGTACATTGTATATGAGTGAGTTGCACTGAAAAACTTAGAATTTACTGAAAAACCCGCATTAGACGAAATGCACAGTGTAGTACATTGTATATGAGTGAGTTGCACTGAAAAACTTAGAATTTACTGAAAAACCCGCATTAGACGAAATGCACAGTGTAGTACATTGTATATGAGTGAGTTGCACTGAAAAACTTAGAATTTACTGAAAAACCCGCATTAGACGAAATACACAGTGTAGTACATTGTATATGAGTGAGTTGCACTGAAAAACTTAGAATTTACTGAAAAACCCGCATTAGACGAAATGCACAGTGTAGTACATTGTATATGAGTGAGTTGCACTGAAAACTTAGAATTTACTGAAAAACCCACATTAGACGAAATGCACAGTGTAGTACATTGTATATGAGTGAGTTGCACTGAAAAACTTAGAATTTACTGAAAAACCCGCATTAGACGAAATGCACAGTGTAGTACATAGTATATGAGTGAGTTGCACTGAAAAACTTAGAATTTACTGAAAAACCCGAATTAGACGAAATGCACAGTGTAGTACATTGTATATGAGTGAGTTGCACTTGAAAACTTAGAATTTACTGAAAAACCCGCATTAGACGAAATGCACAGTGTAGTACATTGTATATGAGTGAGTTGCACTGAAAAACTTAGAATTTACTGAAAAACCCGCATTAGACGAAATGCACAGTGTAGTACATTGTATATGAGTGAGTTGCACTGAAAAACTTAGAATTTACTGAAAAACCCGCATTAGACGAAATGCACAGTGTAGTACATTGTATATGAGTGAGTTGCACTGAAAAACTTAGAATTTACTGAAAAACCCGCATTAGACGAAATGCACAGTGTAGTACATTGTATATGAGTGAGTTGCACTGAAAAACTTAGAATTTACTGAAAAACCCGCATTAGACGAAATACACAGTGTAGTACATTGTATATGAGTGAGTTGCACTGAAAAACTTAGAATTTACTGAAAAACCCGCATTAGACGAAATGCACAGTGTAGTACATTGTATATGAGTGAGTTGCACTGAAAACGTAGAATTTACTGAAAAACCCACATTAGACGAAATGCACAGTGTAGTACATTGTATATGAGTGAGTTGCACTGAAAAACTTAGAATTTACTGAAAAACCCGCATTAGACGAAATGCACAGTGTAGTACATAGTATATGAGTGAGTTGCACTGAAAAACTTAGAATTTACTGAAAAACCCGCATTAGACGAAATGCACAGTGTAGTACATTGTATATGAGTGAGTTGCACTGAAAAACTTAGAATTTACTGAAAAACCCGCATTAGACGAAATGCACAGTGTAGTACATTGTATATGAGTGAGTTGCACTGAAAAACTTAGAATTTACTGAAAAACCCGCATTAGACGAAATGCACAGTGTAGTACATTGTATATGAGTGAGTTGCACTGAAAAACTTAGAATTTACTGAAAAACCCGCATTAGACGAAATACACAGTGTAGTACATTGTATATGAGTGAGTTGCACTGAAAAACTTAGAATTTACTGAAAAACCCGCATTAGACGAAATGCACAGTGTAGTACATTGTATATGAGTGAGTTGCACTGAAAACTTAGAATTTACTGAAAAACCCACATTAGACGAAATGCACAGTGTAGTACATTGTATATGAGTGAGTTGCACTGAAAAACTTAGAATTTACTGAAAAACCCGCATTAGACGAAATGCACAGTGTAGTACATAGTATATGAGTGAGTTGCACTGAAAAACTTAGAATTTACTGAAAAACCCGAATTAGACGAAATGCACAGTGTAGTACATTGTATATGAGTGAGTTGCACTTGAAAACTTAGAATTTACTGAAAAACCCGCATTAGACGAAATGCACAGTGTAGTACATTGTATATGAGTGAGTTGCACTGAAAAACTTAGAATTTACTGAAAAACCCGCATTAGACGAAATGCACAGTGTAGTACATTGTATATGAGTGAGTTGCACTGAAAAACTTAGAATTTACTGAAAAACCCGCATTAGACGAAATGCACAGTGTAGTACATTGTATATGAGTGAGTTGCACTGAAAAACTTAGAATTTACTGAAAAACCCGCATTAGACGAAATGCACAGTGTAGTACATTGTATATGAGTGAGTTGCACTGAAAAACTTAGAATTTACTGAAAAACCCGCATTAGAAGAAATGCACAGTGTAGTAAATTGTATATGAGTGAGTTGCACTGAAAAACTTAGAATTTACTGAAAAACCCGCATTAGACGAAATGCACAGTGTAGTACATTGTATATGAGTGAGTTGCACTGAAAAATTTAGAATTTACTGAAAAACCCGCATTAGACGAAATGCACAGTGTAGTACATAGTATATGAGTGAGTTGCACTGAAAAACTTAGAATTTACTGAAAAACCCCCATTAGACGAAATGCACAGTGTAGTACATTGTATATGAGTGAGTTGCACTGAAAAACTTAGAATTTACTGAAAAATCCCCATTAGACGAAATGCACAGTGTAGTACATTGTATATGAGTGAGTTGCACTGAAAAACTTAGAATTTACTGAATAACCCGCATTAGACGAAATGCACAGTCTATAACATTGTATATGAGTGAGTTGCACTGAAAAACTTAGAATTTACTGAAAAACCCGCATTAGACGAAATGCACAGTGTAGTACATTGTATATGAGTGAGTTGCACTGAAAAACTTAGAATTTACTGAAAAACCCGCATTAGACGAAATGCACAGTGTAGTACATTGTATATGAGTGAGTTGCACTGAAAACTTAGAATTTACTGAAAAACCCACATTAGACGAAATGCACAGTGTAGTACATTGTATATGAGTGAGTTGCACTGAAAAACTTAGAATTTACTGAAAAACCCGCATTAGACGAAATGCACAGTGTAGTACATAGTATATGAGTGAGTTGCACTGAAAAACTTAGAATTTACTGAAAAACCCGAATTAGACGAAATGCACAATGTAGTACATTGTATATGAGTGAGTTGCACTGAAAAACTTAGAATTTACTGAAAAACCCCCATTAGACGAAATGCACAGTGTAGTACATTGTATATGAGTGAGTTGCACTGAAAAACTTAGAATTTACTGAAAAATCCCCATTAGACGAAATGCACAGTGTAGTACATTGTATATGAGTGAGTTGCACTGAAAAACTTAGAATTTACTGAATAACCCGCATTAGACGAAATGCACAGTCTATAACATTGTATATGAGTGAGTTGCACTGAAAAACTTAGAATTTACTGAAAAACCCGCATTAGACGAAATGCACAGTGTAGTACATTGTATATGAGTGAGTTGCACTGAAAAACTTAGAATTTACTGAAAAACCCGCATTAGACGAAATGCACAGTGTAGTACATTGTATATGAGTGAGTTGCACTGAAAACTTAGAATTTACTGAAAAACCCACATTAGACGAAATGCACAGTGTAGTACATTGTATATGAGTGAGTTGCACTGAAAAACTTAGAATTTACTGAAAAACCCGCATTAGACGAAATGCACAGTGTAGTACATAGTATATGAGTGAGTTGCACTGAAAAACTTAGAATTTACTGAAAAACCCGAATTAGACGAAATGCACAGTGTAGTACATTGTATATGAGTGAGTTGCACTTGAAAACTTAGAATTTACTGAAAAACCCGCATTAGACGAAATGCACAGTGTAGTACATTGTATATGAGTGAGTTGCACTGAAAAACTTAGAATTTACTGAAAAACCCGCATTAGACGAAATGCACAGTGTAGTACATTGTATATGAGTGAGTTGCACTGAAAAACTTAGAATTTACTGAAAAACCCGCATTAGACGAAATGCACAGTGTAGTACATTGTATATGAGTGAGTTGCACTGAAAAACTTAGAATTTACTGAAAAACCCGCATTAGACGAAATGCACAGTGTAGTACATTGTATATGAGTGAGTTGCACTGAAAAACTTAGAATTTACTGAAAAACCCGCATTAGACGAAATACACAGTGTAGTACATTGTATATGAGTGAGTTGCACTGAAAAACTTAGAATTTACTGAAAAACCCGCATTAGACGAAATGCACAGTGTAGTACATTGTATATGAGTGAGTTGCACTGAAAACGTAGAATTTACTGAAAAACCCACATTAGACGAAATGCACAGTGTAGTACATTGTATATGAGTGAGTTGCACTGAAAAACTTAGAATTTACTGAAAAACCCGCATTAGACGAAATGCACAGTGTAGTACATAGTATATGAGTGAGTTGCACTGAAAAAGTTAGAATTTACTGAAAAACCCGCATTAGACGAAATGCACAGTGTAGTACATTGTATATGAGTGAGTTGCACTGAAAAACTTAGAATTTACTGAAAAACCCGCATTAGACGAAATGCACAGTGTAGTACATTGTATATGAGTGAGTTGCACTGAAAAACTTAGAATTTACTGAAAAACCCGAATTAGACGAAATGCACAGTGTAGTACATTGTATATGAGTGAGTTGCACTTGAAAACTTAGAATTTACTGAAAAACCCGCATTAGACGAAATGCACAGTGTAGTACATTGTATATGAGTGAGTTGCACTGAAAAACTTAGAATTTACTGAAAAACCCGCATTAGACGAAATGCACAGTGTAGTACATTGTATATGAGTGAGTTGCACTGAAAAACTTAGAATTTACTGAAAAACCCGCATTAGACGAAATGCACAGTGTAGTACATTGTATATGAGTGAGTTGCACTGAAAAACTTAGAATTTACTGAAAAACCCGCATTAGACGAAATGCACAGTGTAGTACATTGTATATGAGTGAGTTGCACTGAAAAACTTAGAATTTACTGAAAAACCCGCATTAGAAGAAATGCACAGTGTAGTAAATTGTATATGAGTGAGTTGCACTGAAAAACTTAGAATTTACTGAAAAACCCGCATTAGACGAAATGCACAGTGTAGTACATTGTATATGAGTGAGTTGCACTGAAAAATTTAGAATTTACTGAAAAACCCGCATTAGACGAAATGCACAGTGTAGTACATAGTATATGAGTGAGTTGCACTGAAAAACTTAGAATTTACTGAAAAACCCCCATTAGACGAAATGCACAGTGTAGTACATTGTATATGAGTGAGTTGCACTGAAAAACTTAGAATTTACTGAAAAATCCCCATTAGACGAAATGCACAGTGTAGTACATTGTATATGAGTGAGTTGCACTGAAAAACTTAGAATTTACTGAATAACCCGCATTAGACGAAATGCACAGTCTATAACATTGTATATGAGTGAGTTGCACTGAAAAACTTAGAATTTACTGAAAAACCCGCATTAGACGAAATGCACAGTGTAGTACATTGTATATGAGTGAGTTGCACTGAAAAACTTAGAATTTACTGAAAAACCCGCATTAGACGAAATGCACAGTGTAGTACATTGTATATGAGTGAGTTGCACTGAAAACTTAGAATTTACTGAAAAACCCACATTAGACGAAATGCACAGTGTAGTACATTGTATATGAGTGAGTTGCACTGAAAAACTTAGAATTTACTGAAAAACCCGCATTAGACGAAATGCACAGTGTAGTACATAGTATATGAGTGAGTTGCACTGAAAAACTTAGAATTTACTGAAAAACCCGAATTAGACGATATGCACAGTGTAGTACATTGTATATGAGTGAGTTGCACTTGAAAACTTAGAATTTACTGAAAAACCCGCATTAGACGAAATGCACAGTGTAGTACATTGTATATGAGTGAGTTGCACTGAAAAACTTAGAATTTACTGAAAAACCCGCATTAGACGAAATGCACAGTGTAGTACATAGTATATGAGTGAGTTGCACTGAAAAACTTAGAATTTACTGAAAAACCCGCATTAGACGAAATGCACAGTGTAGTACATAGTATATGAGTGAGTTGCACTGAAAAACTTAGAATTTACTGAAAAACCCGCATTAGACGAAATGCACAGTGTAGTACATAGTATATGAGTGAGTTGCACTGAAAATCTTAGAATTTACTGAAAAACCCGCATTAGACGAAATACACAGTGTAGTACATTGTATATGAGTGAGTTGCACTGAAAAACTTAGAATTTACTGAAAAACCCGCATTAGACGAAATGCACAGTGTAGTAAATTTTATATGAGTGTGTTGCACTGAAAAACTTAGAATTTACTGAAAAACCCGCATTAGACGAAATGCACAGTGTAGTACATTGTATATGATTGAGTTGCACTGAAAAACTTAGAATTTACTGAAAAACCCGCATTAGACGAAATGCACAGTGTAGTACATTGTATATGAGTGAGTTGCACTGAAAAACTTAGAATTTACTGAAAAACCCGCATTAGACGAAATGCACAGTGTAGTACATTGTATATGAGTGAGTTGCACTGAAAAACTTAGAATTTACTGAAAAACCCGCATTAGACGAAATGCACAGTGCAGTACATAGTATATGAGTGAGTTGCACTGAAAAACTTAGAATTTACTGAAAAACCCGCATTAGTCGAAATGCACAGTGTAGTACATTGTATATGAGTGAGTTGCACTGAAAAACTTAGAATTTACTGAAAAACCCGCATTAGAGGAAATGCACAGTGTAGTACATAGTATATGAGTGAGTTGCACTGAAAAACTTAGAATTTACTGAAAAACCCGCATTAGACGAAATGCACAGTGTAGTACATTGTATATGAGTGAGTTGCACTGAAAAACTTAGAATTTACTGAAAAACCCGCATTAGACGAAATGCACAGTGTAGTACATTGTATATGAGTGAGTTGCACTGAAAAATTAGAATTTACTGAAAAACCCGCATTAGACGAAATGCACAGTGTAGTACATAGTATATGAGTGAGTTGCACTGAAAAACTTAGAATTTACTGAAAAACCCGCATTAGACGAAATGCACAGTGTAGTACATTGTATATGAGTGAGTTGCACTGAAAAACTTAGAATTTACTGAAAAACCCGCATTAGACGAAATGCACAGTGTAGTAAATTGTATATGAGTGTGTTGCACTGAAAAACTTAGAATTTACTGAAAAACCCGCATTAGACGAAATGCACAGTGTAGTACATTGTATATGAGTGAGTTGCACTGAAAAACTTAGAATTTACTGAAAAACCCGCATTAGACGAAATGCACAGTGTAGTACATTGTATATGAGTGAGTTGCACTGAAAAACTTAGAATTTACTGAAAAACCCGCATTAGACGAAATGCACAGTGTAGTACATTGTATATGAGTGAGTTGCACTGAAAAACTTAGAATTTACTGAAAAACCCGCATTAGACGAAATGCACAGTGTAGTACATAGTATATGAGTGAGTTGCACTGAAAAACTTAGAATTTACTGAAAAACCCGCATTAGACGAAATGCACAGTGTAGTACATTGTATATGAGTGAGTTGCACTGAAAAACTTAGAATTTACTGAAAAACCCGCATTAGACGAAATGCACAGTGTAGTACATAGTATATGAGTGAGTTGCACTGAAAAACTTAGAATTTACTGAAAAACCCGCATTAGACGAAATGCACAGTGTAGTACATTGTATATGAGTGAGTTGCACTGAAAAACTTAGAATTTACTGAAAAACCCGCATTAGACGAAATGCACAGTGTAGTACATTGTATATGAGTGAGTTGCACTGAAAAATTAGAATTTACTGAAAAACCCGCATTAGACGAAATGCACAGTGTAGTACATAGTATATGAGTGAGTTGCACTTGAAAACTTAGAATTTACTGAAAAACCCGCATTAGACGAAATGCACAGTGTAGTACATAGTATATGAGTGAGTTGCACTGAAAAACTTAGAATTTACTGAAAAACCCGCATTAGACGAAATGCACAGTGTAGTACATTGTTTATGAGTGAGTTGCACTGAAAAACTTAGAATTTACTGAAAAACCCGCATTAGACGAAATGCACAGTGTAGTACATAGTATATGAGTGAGTTGCACTGAAAAACTTAGAATTTACTGAAAAACCCGCATTAGACGAAATGCACAGTGTAGTACATAGTATATGAGTGAGTTGCACTGAAAAACTTAGAATTTACTGAAAAACCAGCATTAGACGAAATGCACAGTGTAGTACATAGTATATGAGTGACTTGCACTGAAAAACTTAGAATTTACTGAAAAACCCGCATTAGACGAAATGCACAGTGTAGTACATAGTATATGAGTGAGTTGCACTGAAAAACTTAGAATTTACTGAAAAACCCGCATTAGACGAAATGCACAGTGTAGTACTTTGTATATGAGTGAGTTGCACTGAAAAACTTAGAATTTACTGAAAAACCCGCATTAGACGAAATGCACAGTGTAGTAAATTGTATATGAGTGTGTTGCACTGAAAAACTTAGAATTTACTGAAAAACCCGCATTAGACGAAATGCACAGTGTAGTATATTGTATATGAGTGAGTTGCACTGAAAAACTTAGAATTTACTGAAAAACCCGCATTAGACGAAATGCACAGTGTAGTACATTGTATATGAGTGAGTTGCACTGAAAAACTTAGAATTTACTGAAAAACCCGCATTAGACGAAATGCACAGTGTAGTACATTGTATATGAGTGAGTTGCACTGAAAAACTTAGAATTTACTGAAAAACCCGCATTAGACGAAATGCACAGTGTAGTACATAGTATATGAGTGAGTTGCACTGAAAAACTTAGAATTTACTGAAAAACCCGCATTAGACGAAATGCACAGTGTAGTACATTGTATATGAGTGAGTTGCACTGAAAAACTTAGAATTTACTGAAAAACCCGCATTAGACGAAATGCACAGTGTAGTACATTGTATATGAGTGAGTTGCACTGAAAAACTTAGAATTTACTGAAAAACCCGCATTAGACGAAATGCACAGTGTAGTACATAGTATATGAGTGAGTTGCACTTGAAAACTTAGAATTTACTGAAAAACCCGCATTAGACGAAATGCACAGTGTAGTACATTGTATATGAGTGAGTTGCACTGAAAAACTTAGAATTTACTGAAAAACCCGCATTAGACGAAATGCACAGTGTAGTACATAGTATATGAGTGAGTTGCACTGAAAACTTAGAATTTACTGAAAAACCCGCATTAGACGAAATGCACAGTGTAGTACATTGTATATGAGTGAGTTGCACTGAAAAACTTAGAATTTACTGAAAAACCCGCATTAGACGAAATGCACAGTGTAGTACATAGTATATGAGTGAGTTGCACTGAAAAACTTAGAATTTACTGAAAAACCCGCATTAGACGAAATGCACAGTGTAGTACATTGTATATGAGTGAGTTGCACTGAAAAACTTAGAATTTACTGAAAAACCCGCATTAGACGAAATGCACAGTGTAGTACATTGTATATGAGTGAGTTGCACTGAAAAACTTAGAATTTACTGAAAAACCCGCATTAGACGAAATGCACAGTGTAGTACATTGTATATGAGTGAGTTGCACTGAAAAACTTAGAATTTACTGAAAAACCCGCATTAGACGAAATGCACAGTGTAGTACATAGTATATGAGTGAGTTGCACTGAAAAACTTAGAATTTACTGAAAAACCCGCATTAGACGAAATGCACAGTGTAGTACATTGTATATGAGTGAGTTGCTCTGAAAAAATTAGAATTTACTGAAAAACCCGCATTAGACGAAATGCACAGTGTAGTACATAGTATATGAGTGAGTTGCACTTGAAAACTTAGAATTTACTGAAAAACCCACATTAGACGAAATGCACAGTGTAGTACATAGTATATGAGTGAGTTGCACTGAAAAACTTAGAATTTACTGAAAAACCCGCATTAGACGAAATGCACAGTGTAGTACATTGTATATGAGTGAGTTGCACTGAAAAACTTAGAATTTACTGAAAAACCCGCATTAGACGAAATGCACAGTGTAGTACATAGTATATGAGTGAGTTGCACTGAAAAACTTAGAATTTACTGAAAAACCCGCAGTAGACGAAATGCACAGTGTAGTACATAGTATATGAGTGAGTTGCACTGAAAAACTTAGAATTTACTGAAAAACCCGCATTAGACGAAATGCACAGTGTAGTACATAGTATATGAGTGAGTTGCACTGAAAAACTTAGAATTTACTGAAAAACCCGCATTAGACGAAATGCACAGTGTAGTACATAGTATATGAGTGAGTTGCACTGAAAAACTTAGAATTTACTGAAAAACCCGCATTAGACGAAATGCACAGTGTAGTACTTTGTATATGAGTGAGTTGCACTGAAAAACTTAGAATTTACTGAAAAACCCGCATTAGACGAAATGCACAGTGTAGTAAATTGTATATGAGTGTGTTGCACTGAAAAACTTAGAATTTACTGAAAAACCCGCATTAGACGAAATGCACAGTGTAGTATATTGTATATGAGTGAGTTGCACTGAAAAACTTAGAATTTACTGAAAAACCCGCATTAGACGAAATGCACAGTGTAGTACATAGTATATGAGTGAGTTGCACTGAAAACTTAGAATTTACTGAAAAACCCGCATTAGACGAAATGCACAGTGTAGTACATTGTATATGAGTGAGTTGCACTGAAAAACTTAGAATTTACTGAAAAACCCGCATTAGACGAAATGCACAGTGTAGTACATTGTATATGAGTGAGTTGCACTGAAAAACTTAGAATTTACTGAAAAACCCGCATTAGACGAAATGCACAGTGTAGTACATTGTATATGAGTGAGTTGCACTGAAAAACTTAGAATTTACTGAAAAACCCGCATTAGACGAAATGCACAGTGTAGTACATTGTATATGAGTGAGTTGCACTGAAAAACTTAGAATTTACTGAAAAACCCGCATTAGACGAAATGCACAGTGTAGTACATTGTATATGAGTGAGTTGCACTGAAAAACTTAGAATTTACTGAAAAACCCGCATTAGACGAAATGCACAGTGTAGTACATTGTATATGAGTGAGTTGCACTGAAAAACTTAGAATTTACTGAAAAACCCGCATTAGACGAAATGCACAGTGTAGTACATTGTATATGAGTGAGTTGCACTGAAAAACTTAGAATTTACTGAAAAACCCGCATTAGACGAAATGCACAGTGTAGTACATAGTATATGAGTGAGTTGCACTGAAAAACTTAGAATTTACTGAAAAACCCGCATTAGACGAAATGCACAGTGTAGTACATTGTATATGAGTGAGTTGCACTGAAAAACTTAGAATTTACTGAAAAACCCGCATTAGACGAAATGCACAGTGTAGTACATAGTATATGAGTGAGTTGCACTGAAAAACTTAGAATTCACTGAAAAACCCGCATTAGACGAAATGCACAGTGTAGTACATTGTATATGAGTGAGTTGCACTGAAAAACTTAGAATTTACTGAAAAACCCGCATTAGACGAAATGCACAGTGTAGTACATTGTATATGAGTGAGTTGCACTGAAAAACTTAGAATTTACTGAAAAACCCGCATTAGACGAAATGCACAGTGTAGTACATTGTATATGAGTGAGTTGCACTGAAAAACTTAGAATTTACTGAAAAACCCGCATTAGACGAAATGCACAGTGTAGTACATAGTATATGAGTGAGTTGCACTGAAAAACTTAGAATTTACTGAAAAACCCGCATTAGACGAAATGCACAGTGTAGTACATTGTATATGAGTGAGTTGCACTGAAAAACTTAGAATTTACTGAAAAACCCGCATTAGACGAAATGCACAGTGTAGTACATTGTATATGAGTGAGTTGCACTGAAAAACTTAGAATTTACTGAAAAACCCGCATTAGACGAAATGCACAGTGTAGTACATAGTATATGAGTGAGTTGCACTGAAAACTTAGAATTTACTGAAAAACCCGCATTAGACGAAATGCACAGTGTAGTACATTGTATATGAGTGAGTTGCACTGAAAAACTTAGAATTTACTGAAAAACCCGCATTAGACGAAATGCACAGTGTAGTACATTGTATATGAGTGAGTTGCACTGAAAAACTTAGAATTTACTGAAAAACCCGCATTAGACGAAATGCACAGTGTAGTACTTTGTATATGAGTGAGTTGCACTGAAAAACTTAGAATTTACTGAAAAACCCGCATTAGACGAAATGCACAGTGTAGTAAATTGTATATGAGTGAGTTGCACTGAAAAACTTAGAATTTACTGAAAAACCCGCATTAGACGAAATGCACAGTGTAGTATATTGTATATGAGTGAGTTGCACTGAAAAACTTAGAATTTACTGAAAAACCCGCATTAGACGAAATGCACAGTGTAGTACATAGTATATGAGTGAGTTGCACTGAAAACTTAGAATTTACTGAAAAAACCCGCATTAGAAATGCACAGTGTAGTACATTGTATATGAGTGAGTTGCACTGAAAAACTTAGAATTTACTGAAAAACCCGCATTAGACGAAATGCACAGTGTAGTACATTGTATATGAGTGAGTTGCACTGAAAAACTTAGAATTTACTGAAAAACCCCGCATTAGACGAAATGCACAGTGTAGTACATTGTATATGAGTGAGTTGCACTGAAAAACTTAGAATTTACTGAAAAACCCGCATTAGACGAAATGCACAGTGTAGTACATTGTATATGAGTGAGTTGCACTGAAAAACTTAGAATTTACTGAAAAAACCCGCATTAGACCAAATGCACAGTGTAGTACATTGTATATGAGTGAGTTGCACTGAAAAACTTAGAATTTACTGAAAAACCCGCATTAGACCGAAATGCACAGTGTAGTACATTGTATATGAGTGAGTTGCACTGAAAAACTTAGAATTTACTGAAAAACCCGCATTAGACGAAATGCACAGTGTAGTACATTGTATATGAGTGAGTTGCACTGAAAAACTTAGAATTTACTGAAAAACCCGCATTAGACGAAATGCACAGTGTAGTACATAGTATATGAGTGAGTTGCACTGAAAAACTTAGAATTTACTGAAAAACCCGCATTAGACGAAATGCACAGTGTAGTACATTGTATATGAGTGAGTTGCACTGAAAAACTTAGAATTTACTGAAAAACCCGCATTAGACGAAATGCACAGTGTAGTACATAGTATATGAGTGAGTTGCACTGAAAAACTTAGAATTCACTGAAAAAACCCGCATTAGACGAAATGCACAGTGTAGTACATTGTATATGAGTGAGTTGCACTGAAAAACTTAGAATTTACTGAAAAACCCGCATTAGAGGAAATGCACAGTGTAGTACATTGTATATGAGTGAGTTGCACTGAAAAACTTAGAATTTACTGAAAAACCCGCATTAGTCGAAATGCACAGTGTAGTTACATTGTATATGAGTGAGTTGCACTGAAAAACTTAGAATTTACTGAAAAACCCGCATTAGACGAAATGCACAGTGTAGTACATAGTATATGAGTGAGTTGCACTGAAAAACTTAGAATTTACTGAAAACCCGCATTAGACGAAATGCACAGTGTAGTACATTGTATATGAGTGAGTTGCACTGAAAAACTTAGAATTTACTGAAAAACCCGCATTAGACGAAATGCACAGTGTAGTACATTGTATATGAGTGAGTTGCACTGAAAAATTAGAATTTACTGAAAAACCCGCATTAGACGAAATGCACAGTGTAGTACATAGTATATGAGTGAGTTGCACTTGAAAACTTAGAATTTACTGAAAAACCCGCATTAGACGAAATGCACAGTGTAGTACATAGTATATGAGTGAGTTGCACTGAAAAACTTAGAATTTACTGAAAAACCCGCATTAGACGAAATGCACAGTGTAGTACATTGTTTATGAGTGAGTTGCACTGAAAAACTTAGAATTTACTGAAAAACCCGCATTAGACGAAATGCACAGTGTAGTACATAGTATATGAGTGAGTTGCACTGAAAAACTTAGAATTTACTGAAAAACCCGCATTAGACGAAATGCACAGTGTAGTACATAGTATATGAGTGAGTTGCACTGAAAAACTTAGAATTTACTGAAAAACCAGCATTAGACGAAATGCACAGTGTAGTACATAGTATATGAGTGACTTGCACTGAAAAACTTAGAATTTACTGAAAAACCCGCATTAGACGAAATGCACAGTGTAGTACATAGTATATGAGTGAGTTGCACTGAAAAACTTAGAATTTACTGAAAAACCCGCATTAGACGAAATGCACAGTGTAGTACATTGTATATGAGTGAGTTGCACTGAAAAACTTAGAATTTACTGAAAAACCCGCATTAGACGAAATGCACAGTGTAGTAAATTGTATATGAGTGTGTTGCACTGAAAAACTTAGAATTTACTGAAAAACCCGCATTAGACGAAATGCACAGTGTAGTATATTGTATATGAGTGAGTTGCACTGAAAAACTTAGAATTTACTGAAAAACCCGCATTAGACGAAATGCACAGTGTAGTACATTGTATATGAGTGAGTTGCACTGAAAAACTTAGAATTTACTGAAAAACCCGCATTAGACGAAATGCACAGTGTAGTACATTGTATATGAGTGAGTTGCACTGAAAAACTTAGAATTTACTGAAAAACCCGCATTAGACGAAATGCACAGTGTAGTACATAGTATATGAGTGAGTTGCACTGAAAAACTTAGAATTTACTGAAAAACCCGCATTAGACGAAATGCACAGTGTAGTACATTGTATATGAGTGAGTTGCACTGAAAAACTTAGAATTTACTGAAAAACCCGCATTAGACGAAATGCACAGTGTAGTACATTGTATATGAGTGAGTTGCACTGAAAAACTTAGAATTTACTGAAAAACCCGCATTAGACGAAATGCACAGTGTAGTACATAGTATATGAGTGAGTTGCACTTGAAAAACTTAGATTTACTGAAAAACCCGCATTAGACGAAATGCACAGTGTAGTACATTGTATATGAGTGAGTTGCACTGAAAAACTTAGAATTTACTGAAAAACCCGCATTAGACGAAATGCACAGTGTAGTACATAGTATATGAGTGAGTTGCACTGAAAACTTAGAATTTACTGAAAAACCCGCATTAGACGAAATGCACAGTGTAGTACATTGTATATGAGTGAGTTGCACTGAAAAACTTAGAATTTACTGAAAAACCCGCATTAGACGAAATGCACAGTGTAGTACATAGTATATGAGTGAGTTGCACTGAAAAACTTAGAATTTACTGAAAAACCCGCATTAGACGAAATGCACAGTGTAGTACATTGTATATGAGTGAGTTGCACTGAAAAACTTAGAATTTACTGAAAAACCCGCATTAGACGAAATGCACAGTGTAGTACATTGTATATGAGTGAGTTGCACTGAAAAACTTAGAATTTACTGAAAAACCCGCATTAGACGAAATGCACAGTGTAGTACATTGTATATGAGTGAGTTGCACTGAAAAACTTAGAATTTACTGAAAAACCCGCATTAGACGAAATGCACAGTGTAGTACATAGTATATGAGTGAGTTGCACTGAAAAACTTAGAATTTACTGAAAAAACCCGCATTAGACGAAATGCACAGTGTAGTACATTGTATATGAGTGAGTTGCTCTGAAAAAATTAGAATTTACTGAAAAACCCGCATTAGACGAAATGCACAGTGTAGTACATAGTATATGAGTGAGTTGCACTTGAAAACTTAGATTTACTGAAAAACCCACATTAGACGAAATGCACAGTGTAGTACATAGTATATGAGTGAGTTGCACTGAAAAACTTAGAATTTACTGAAAAACCCGCATTAGACGAAATGCACAGTGTAGTACATTGTATATGAGTGAGTTGCACTGAAAAACTTAGAATTTACTGAAAAACCCGCATTAGACGAAATGCACAGTGTAGTACATAGTATATGAGTGAGTTGCACTGAAAAACTTAGAATTTATGAAAAAACCCGCAGTAGACGAAATGCACAGTGTAGTACATAGTATATGAGTGAGTTGCACTGAAAAACTTAGAATTTACTGAAAAACCCGCATTAGACGAAATGCACAGTGTAGTACATAGTATATGAGTGAGTTGCACTGAAAAACTTAGAATTTACTGAAAAACCCGCATTAGACGAAATGCACAGTGTAGTACATAGTATATGAGTGAGTTGCACTGAAAACTTAGAATTTACTGAAAAACCCGCATTAGACGAAATGCACAGTGTAGTACTTTGTATATGAGTGAGTTGCACTGAAAAACTTAGAATTTACTGAAAAACCCGCATTAGACGAAATGCACAGTGTAGTAAATTGTATATGAGTGTGTTGCACTGAAAAACTTAGAATTTACTGAAAAACCCGCATTAGACGAAATGCACAGTGTAGTATATTGTATATGAGTGAGTTGCACTGAAAAACTTAGAATTACTGAAAAACCCGCATTAGACGAAATGCACAGTGTAGTACATAGTATATGAGTGAGTTGCACTGAAAACTTAGAATTTACTGAAAAACCCGCATTAGACGAAATGCACAGTGTAGTACATTGTATATGAGTGAGTTGCACTGAAAAACTTAGAATTTACTGAAAAACCCGCATTAGACGAAATGCACAGTGTAGTACATTGTATATGAGTGAGTTGCACTGAAAAACTTAGAATTTACTGAAAAACCCGCATTAGACGAAATGCACAGTGTAGTACATTGTATATGAGTGAGTTGCACTGAAAAACTTAGAATTTACTGAAAAACCCGCATTAGACGAAATGCACAGTGTAGTACATTGTATATGAGTGAGTTGCACTGAAAAACTTAGAAATTTACTGAAAAACCCGCATTAGACGAAATGCACAGTGTAGTACATTGTATATGAGTGAGTTGCACTGAAAAACTTAGAATTTACTGAAAAACCCGCATTAGACGAAATGCACAGTGTAGTACATTGTATATGAGTGAGTTGCACTGAAAAACTTAGAATTTACTGAAAAACCCGCATTAGACGAAATGCACAGTGTAGTACATAGTATATGAGTGAGTTGCACTTGAAAACTTAGAATTTACTGAAAAACCCGCATTAGACGAAATGCACAGTGTAGTACATTGTATATGAGTGAGTTGCACTGAAAAACTTAGAATTTACTGAAAAACCCGCATTAGACGAAATGCACAGTGTAGTACATTGTATATGAGTGAGTTGCACTGAAAAACTTAGAATTTACTGAAAAACCCGCATTAGACGAAATGCACAGTGTAGTACATAGTATATGAGTGAGTTGCACTGAAAAACTTAGAATTTACTGAAAAACCTGCATTAGACGAAATGCACAGTGTAGTACATTGTATATGAGTGAGTTGCACTGAAAAACTTAGAATTTACTGAAAAAACCCGCATTAGACGAAATGCACAGTGTAGTACATTGTATATGAGTGAGTTGCACTGAAAAACTTAGAATTTACTGAAAAACCCGCATTAGACGAAATGCACAGTGTAGTACATAGTATATGAGTGAGTTGCACTGAAAAACTTAGAATTTACTGAAAAACCCGCATTAGACGAAATGAACAGTGTAGTACATTCTATATGAGTGAGTTGCACTGAAAAACTTAGAATTTACTGAAAAACCCCGCATTAGACGAAATGCACAGTGTTTATCATAGTATATGAGTGAGATGCACTGAAAAACTTAGAATTTACTGAAAAAAACCCGCATTAGACGAAATGCACAGTGTAGTACATTGTATATGAGTGAGTTGCACTGAAAAACTTAGAATTTACTGAAAAACCCGCATTAGAAAAATGCACAGTGTAGTACATAGTAAATGAGTGAGTTGCACTGAATAACTTAGAATTTACTGAAAAACCCGCATTAGACGAAATGCACAGTGTAGTACATAGTATATGAGTGAGTTGCACTGAAAAACTTAGAATTTACTGAAAAACCCGCATTAGACGAAATGCACAGTGTAGTACATTGTATATGAGTGAGTTGCACTGAAAAACTTAGAATTTACTGAAAAACCCGCATTAGACGAAATGCACAGTGTAGTACATTGTATATGAGTGAGTTGCACTGAAAAACTTAGAATTTACTGAAAAACCCGCTTTAGACGAAATGCACAGTGTAGTACATTGTATATGAGTGAGTTGCACTGAAAAACTTAGAATTTACTGAAAAACCCGCATTAGACGAAATGCACAGTGTAGTACATTGTATATGAGTGAGTTGCACTGAAAAACTTAGAATTTACTGAAAAACACGCATTAGACGAAATGCACAGTGTAGTACATAGTATATGAGTGAGTTTCACTTGAAAACTTAGAATTTACTGAAAAACCCGCATTAGACGAAATGCACAGTGTAGTACATTGTATATGAGTGAGTTGCACTGAAAAACTTAGAATTTACTGAAAAACCCGCATTAGACGAAATGCACAGTGTAGTACATAGTATATGAGTGAGTTGCACTGAAAACTTAGAATTTACTGAAAAAACCCGCATTAGACGAAATGCACAGTGTAGTACATTGTATATGAGTGAGTTGCACTGAAAAACTTAGAATTTACTGAAAAACCCGCATTAGACGAAATGCACAGTGTAGTACATAGTATATGAGTGAGTTGCACTGAAAAACTTAGAATTTACTGAAAAACCCGCATTAGACGGAAATGCACAGTGTAGTACATTGTATATGAGTGAGTTGCACTGAAAAACTTAGAATTTACTGAAAAACCCGCATTAGACGAAATGCACAGTGTAGTACATTGTATATGAGTGAGTTGCACTGAAAAACTTAGAATTTACTGAAAAACCCGCATTAGACGAAATGCACAGTGTAGTACATTGTATATGAGTGAGTTGCACTGAAAAACTTAGAATTTACTGAAAAACCCGCATTAGACGAAATGCACAGTGTAGTACATAGTATATGAGTGAGTTGCACTGAAAAACTTAGAATTTACTGAAAAACCCGCATTAGACGAAATGCACAGTGTAGTACATTGTATATGAGTGAGTTGCTCTGAAAAAATTAGAATTTACTGAAAAACCCGCATTAGACGAAATGCACAGTGTAGTACATAGTATATGAGTGAGTTGCACTTGAAAACTTAGAATTTACTGAAAAACCCACATTAGACGAAATGCACAGTGTAGTACATAGTATATGAGTGAGTTGCACTGAAAAACTTAGAATTTACTGAAAAACCCGCATTAGACGAAATGCACAGTGTAGTACATTGTATATGAGTGAGTTGCACTGAAAAACTTAGAATTTACTGAAAAACCCGCATTAGACGAAATGCACAGTGTAGTACATAGTATATGAGTGAGTTGCACTGAAAAAACTTAGAATTTACTGAAAAAAAACCCGCAGTAGACGAAATGCACAGTGTAGTACATAGTATATGAGTGAGTTGCACTGAAAAACTTAGAATTTACTGAAAAAACCCGCATTAGACGAAATGCACAGTGTAGTACATAGTATATGAGTGAGTTGCACTGAAAAACTTAGAATTTACTGAAAAACCCCGCATTAGACGAAATGCACAGTGTAGTACATAGTATATGAGTGAGTTGCACTGAAAAACTTAGAATTTACTGAAAAACCCGCATTAGACGAAATGCACAGTGTAGTACTTTGTATATGAGTGAGTTGCACTGAAAAACTTAGAATTTACTGAAAAACCCGCATTAGACGAAATGCACAGTGTAGTAAATTGTATATGAGTGTGTTGCACTGAAAAACTTAGAATTTACTGAAAAACCCGCATTAGACGAAATGCACAGTGTAGTATATTGTATATGAGTGAGTTGCACTGAAAAACTTAGAATTTACTGAAAAACCCGCATTAGACGAAATGCACAGTGTAGTACATAGTATATGAGTGAGTTGCACTGAAAACTTAGAATTTACTGAAAAACCCGCATTAGACGAAATGCACAGTGTAGTACATTGTATATGAGTGGAGTTGCACTGAAAAACTTAGAATTTACTGAAAAACCCGCATTAGACGAAATGCACAGTGTAGTACATTGTATATGAGTGAGTTGCACTGAAAAACTTAGAATTTACTGAAAAACCCGCATTAGACGAAATGCACAGTGTAGTACATTGTATATGAGTGAGTTGCACTGAAAAACTTAGAATTTACTGAAAAACCCGCATTAGACGAAATGCACAGTGTAGTACATTGTATATGAGTGAGTTGCACTGAAAAACTTAGAATTTACTGAAAAACCCGCATTAGACGAAATGCACAGTGTAGTACATTGTATATGAGTGAGTTGCACTGAAAAACTTAGAATTTACTGAAAAACCCGCATTAGACGAAATGAACAGGGTAGTACATTGTATATGAGTGAGTTGCACTGAAAAACTTAGAATTTACTGAAAAACCCGCATTAGACGAAATGCACAGTGTAGTACATAGTATATGAGTGAGTTGCACTTGAAAACTTAGAATTTACTGAAAAACCCGCATTAGACGAAATGCACAGTGTAGTACATTGTATATGAGTGAGTTGCACTGAAAAACTTAGAATTTACTGAAAAACCCGCATTAGACGAAATGCACAGTGTAGTACATTGTATATGAGTGAGTTGCACTGAAAAACTTAGAATTTACTGAAAAACCCGCATTAGACGAAATGCACAGTGTAGTACATAGTATATGAGTGAGTTGCACTGAAAAACTTAGAATTTACTGAAAAACCCGCATTAGACGAAATGCACAGTGTAGTACATTGTATATGAGTGAGTTGCACTGAAAAACTTAGAATTTACTGAAAAACCCGCATTAGACGAAATGCACAGTGTAGTACATTGTATATGAGTGAGTTGCACTGAAAAACTTAGAATTTACTGAAAAACCCGCATTAGACGAAATGCACAGTGTAGTACATAGTATATGAGTGAGTTGCACTGAAAAACTTAGAATTTACTGAAAAACCCGCATTAGACGAAATGAACAGTGTAGTACATTCTATATGAGTGAGTTGCACTGAAAAACTTAGAATTTACTGAAAACCCGCATTAGACGAAATGCACAGTGTAGTACATAGTATATGAGTGAGATGCACTGAAAAACTTAGAATTTACTGAAAAACCCGCATTAGACGAAATGCACAGTGTAGTACATTGTATATGAGTGAGTTGCACTGAAAAACTTAGAATTTACTGAAAAACCCGCATTAGAAAAATGCACAGTGTAGTACATAGTAAATGAGTGAGTTGCACTGAATAACTTAGAATTTACTGAAAAACCCGCATTAGACGAAATGCACAGTGTAGTGCATAGTATATGAGTGAGTTGCACTGAAAAACTTAGAATTTCTGAAAAACCCGCATTAGACGAAATGCACAGTGTAGTACATTGTATATGAGTGAGTTGCACTGAAAACTTAGAATTTACTGAAAAACCCGCATTAGACGAAATGCACAGTGTAGTACATTGTATATGAGTGAGTTGCACTGAAAAACTTAGAATTTACTGAAAAACCCGCAATTCGACGAAATGCACAGTGTAGTACATTGTATATGAGTGAGTTGCACTGAAAAACTTAGAATTTACTGAAAAACCCGCATTAGACGAAATGCACAGTGTAGTACATTGTATATTATGAGTGAGTTGCACTGAAAAACTTAGAATTTACTGAAAAACCCGCATTAGACGAAATGCACAGTGTAGTACATAGTATATGAGTGAGTTGCACTGAAAAACTTAGAATTTACTGAACAACCGCATTAGACGAAATACACAGTGTAGTACATTGTATATGAGTGAGTTGCACTGAAAAACTTAGAATTTACTGAAAAACCCGCATTAGACGAAATGCACAGTGTAGTACATAGTATATGAGTGAGTTGCACTGAAAAACTTAGAATTTACTGAAAAACCCGCATTAGACGAAATGCACAGTGTAGTACATTGTATATGAGTGAGTTGCACTGAAAAACTTAGAATTTACTGAAAAACCCGCATTAGACGAAATGCACAGTGTAGTACATAGTATATGAGTGAGTTGCACTGAAAAACTTAGAATTTACTGAAAAACCCGCATTAGACGAAATGCACAGTGCAGTACATTGTATATGAGTGAGTTGCACTGAAAACTTAGAATTTACTGAAAAACCCGCATTAGACGAAATGCACAGTGTAGGACATTGTATATGAGTGAGTTGCACTGAAAAACTTAGAAATTTTACTGAAAAACCCGCATTTTGACGAAATGCACAGTGTAGGACATAGTATATGAGTGAGTTGCACTGAAAAACTTAGAATTTACTGAAAAACCCGCATTAGACGAAATGCACAGTATAGTACATTGTATATGAGTGAGTTGCACTGAAAAACTTAGAATTTACTGAAAAACCCGCATTAGACGAAATGCACAGTGTAGTAAATTGTATATGAGTTGTGTTGCACTGAAAAACTTAGAATTTACTGAAAAACCCCGCATTAGACGAAATGCACAGTGTAGTATATTGTATATGAGTGAGTTGCACTGAAAAAACTTAGAATTTACTGAAAAACCCGCATTAGACGAAATGCACAGTGTAGTACATAGTATATGAGTGAGTTGCACTGAAAACTTAGAATTTACTGAAAAACCCGCATTTAGACGAAATGCACAGTGTAGTACATTGTATATGAGTGAGTTGCACTGAAAAACTTAGAATTTACTGAAAAACCCGCATTAGACGAAATGCACAGTGTAGTACATAGTATATGAGTGAGTTGCACTGAAAAACTTAGAATTTACTGAAAAACCCGCATTAGACGAAATGCACAGTGTAGTACATTGTATATGAGTGAGTTGCACTGAAAAACTTAGAATTTACTGAAAAAACCCGCATTAGACGAAATGCACAGTGTAGTACATTGTATATGAGTGAGTTGCACTGAAAAACTTAGAATTTACTGAAAAACCCGCATTAGACGAAATGCACAGTGTAGTACATTGTATATGAGTGAGTTGCACTGAAAAACTTAGAATTTACTGAAAAACCCGCATTAGACGAAATGCACAGTGTAGTACATAGTATATGAGTGAGTTGCACTTGAAAACTTAGAATTTACTGAAAAACCCGCATTAGACGAAATGCACAGTGTAGTACATTGTATATGAGTGAGTTGCACTGAAAAACTTAGAATTTACTGAAAAACCCGCATTAGACGAAATGCACAGTGTAGTACATTGTATATGAGTGAGTTGCACTGAAAAACTTAGAATTTACTGAAAAACCCGCATTAGACGAAATGCACAGTGTAGTACATAGTATATGAGTGAGTTGCACTGAAAAACTTAGAATTTACTGAAAAACCCGCATTAGACGAAATGCACAGTGTAGTACATTGTATATGAGTGAGTTGCACTGAAAAACTTAGAATTTACTGAAAAACCCGCATTAGACGAAATGCACAGTGTAGTACATTGTATATGAGTGAGTTGCACTGAAAAACTTAGAATTTACTGAAAAACCCGCATTAGACGAAATGCACAGTGTAGTACATAGTATATGAGTGAGTTGCACTGAAAAACTTAGAATTTACTGAAAAACCCGCATTAGACGAAATGAACAGTGTAGTACATTCTATATGAGTGAGTTGCACTGAAAAACTTAGAATTTACTGAAAAACCCGCATTAGACGAAATGCACAGTGTAGTACATAGTATATGAGTGAGATGCACTGAAAAACTTAGAATTTACTGAAAAACCCGCATTTAGACGAAATGCACAGTGTAGTACATTGTATATGAGTGAGTTGCACTGAAAAACTTAGAATTTACTGAAAAACCCGCATTAGAAAAAATGCACAGTGTAGTACATAGTAAATGAGTGAGTTGCACTGAATAACTTAGAATTTACTGAAAAACCCGCATTAGACGAAATGCACAGTGTAGTACATAGTATATGAGTGAGTTGCACTGAAAAACAGAATTTACTGAAAAACCCGCATTAGACGAAATGCACAGTGTAGTACATTGTATATGAGTGAGTTGCACTGAAAAAACTTAGAATTTACTGAAAAACCCGCATTAGACGAAATGCACAGTGTAGTACATTGTATATGAGTGAGTTGCACTGAAAAACTTAGAATTTACTGAAAAACCCGCATTAGACGAAATGCACAGTGTAGTACATTGTATATGAGTGAGTTGCACTGAAAAACTTAGAATTTACTGAAAAACCCGCATTAGACGAAATGCACAGTGTAGTACATTGTATATGAGTGAGTTGCACTGAAAAACTTAGAATTTACTGAAAAACCCGCATTAGACGAAATGCACAGTGTAGTACATAGTATATGAGTGAGTTGCACTGAAAAACTTAGAATTTACTGAAAAACCCGCATTAGACGAAATACACAGTGTAGTACATTGTATATGAGTGAGTTGCACTGAAAAACTTAGAATTTACTGAAAAACCCGCATTAGACGAAATGCACAGTGTAGTACATAGTATATGAGTGAGTTGCACTGAAAAACTTAGAATTTACTGAAAAACCCGCATTAGACGAAATGCACAGTGTAGTACATTGTATATGAGTGAGTTGCACTGAAAAACTTAGAATTTACTGAAAAACCAGCATTAGACGAAATGCACAGTGTAGTACATAGTATATGAGTGAGTTGCACTGAAAAACTTAGAATTTACTGAAAAACCCGCATTAGACGAAATGCACAGTGTAGTACATTGTATATGAGTGAGTTGCACTGAAAAACTTAGAATTTACTGAAAAACCCGCATTAGACGAAATGCACAGTGTAGGACATTGTATATGAGTGAGTTGCACTGAAAAACTTAGAATTTACTGAAAAACCCGCATTTGACGAAATGCACAGTGTAGGACATAGTATATGAGTGAGTTGCACTGAAAAACTTAGAATTTACTGAAAAACCCGCATTAGACGAAATGCACAGTATAGTACATTGTATATGAGTGAGTTGCACTGAAAAACTTAGTATTTACTGAAAAACCCGCATTAGACGAAATGCACAGTGTAGTACAGAGTATATGAGTGGAGTTGCACTGAAAAACTTAGAATTTACTGAAAAACCCGCATTAGACGAAATGCACAGTGTAGTACATTGTATATGAGTGAGTTGCACTGAAAAACTTAGAATTTACTGAAAAACCCGCATTAGACGAATTGCACAGTGTAGTACATTGTATATGAGTGAGTTGCACTGAAAAACTTAGAATTTACTGAAAAACCCGCATTAGACGAAATGCAACAGTGTAGTACATTGTATATGAGTGAGTTGCACTGAAAAACTTAGAATTTACTGAAAAACCCGCATTAGACGAAATGCACAGTGTAGTACATAGTATATGAGTGAGTTGCACTGAAAAACTTAGAATTTACTGAAAAACCCGCATTAGACGAAATGAACAGTGTAGTACATTCTATATGAGTGAGTTGTCACTGAAAAACTTAGAATTTACTGAAAAACCCTTATTAGACGAAATGCACAGTGTAGTACATTGTATATGAGTGAGTTGCACTGAAAAACTTAGAATTTACTGAAAAACCCGCATTAGACGAAATGCACAGTGTAGTACATTGTATATGAGTGAGTTGCACTGAAAAACTTAGAATTTACTGAAAAACCCGCATTAGACGAAATGCACAGTGTAGTACATAGTAAATGAGTGAGTTGCACTGAAAAACTTAGAATTTACTGAAAAACCCGCATTAGACGAAATGCACAGTGTAGTACATTTTATAGAGTGAGTTGCACTGAAAACTTAGAATTTACTGAAAAACCCGCATTAGACGAAATGCACAGTGTAGTACATTGTATATGAGTGAGTTTGCACTGAAAAACTTAGAATTTACTGAAAAACCCCGCATTTAGACGAAATGCATAGTGTAGTACATAGTAATATGAGTGAGTTGCACTGAAAAACTTAGAATTACTGAAAAACCCGCATTAGACGAAATGCACAGTGTAGTACATTGTATATGAGTGAGTTGCACTGAAAAACTTAGCATTTACTGAAAAACCCGCAGTTAGACGAAATGCACAGTGTAGTACATTGTATATGAAGTGAGTTGCACTGAAAAACTTAGAATTTACTGAAAAACCCGGCATTAGACGAAATGCACAGTGTAGTACATTGTATATGAGTGAGTTGCACTGAAAAACTTAGAATTTACTGAAAAACCCGAATTAGACGAAATGCACAGTGTAGTACATAGTATATGAGTGAGTTGCACTGAAAAACTTAGAATTTACTGAAAAACCAGCATTAGACGAAATGCACAGTGTAGTACATTGTATATGAGTGAGTTGCACTGAAAAACTTAGAATTTACTGAAAAACCCGCATTAGACAAAATGCACAGTGTAGTACATTGTATATGAGTGAGTTGCACTGAAAAACTTAGAATTTACTGAAAAACCCGCATTAGACGAAATGCACAGTGTAGTACATTGTATATGAGTGAGTTGCACTGAAAAACTTAGAATTTACTGAAAAACCCGCATTAGACGAAATGCACAGTGTAGTACATTGTATATGAGTGAGTTGCACTGAAAAACTTAGAATTTACTGAAAAACCCGCATTAGACGAAATGCACAGTTGTAGTACATAGTATATGAGTGAGTTGCACTGAAAAACTTAGAATTTACTGAAAAACCCGCATTAGACGAAATACACAGTGTAGTACATTGTATATGAGTGAGTTGCACTGAAAAACTTAGAATTTACTGAAAAACCCGCATTAGACGAAATGCACAGTGTAGTACATAGTATATGAGTGAGTTGCACTGAAAAACTTAGAATTTACTGAAAAACCCGCATTAGACGAAAGCACAGTGTAGTACATTGTATATGAGTGAGTTGCACTGAAAAACTTAGAATTTATACTGAAAAACCCGCATTAGACGAAATGCACAGTGTAGTACATAGTATATGAGTGAGTTGCACTGAAAAACTTAGAATTTACTGAAAAACCCGCATTAGACGAAATGCACAGTGTAGTACATAGTATATGAGTGAGTTGCACTGAAAAACTTAGAATTTACTGAAAAACCCGCATTAGACGAAATGCACAGTGTAGTACATTGTATATGAGTGAGTTGCACCTGAAAAACTTAGAATTTACTGAAAAACCCCGCATTAGACGAAATGCACAGTATAGTACATTGTATATGAGTGAGTTGCACTGAAAAACTTAGAATTTACTGAAAAACCCGCATTAGACGAAATGCACAGTGTAGTACAGAGTATATGAGTGAGTTGCACTGAAAAACTTAGAATTTACTGAAAAACCCGCATTAGACGAAATGCACAGTGTAGTACAGAGTATATGAGTGAGTTGCACTGAAAAACTTAGAATTTACTGAAAAACCCGCATTAGACGAAATGCACAGTGTAGTACATTGTATATGAGTGAGTTGCACTGAAAAACTTAGAATTTACTGAAAAACCCGCATTAGACGAAATGCACAGTGTAGTACATAGTATATGAGTGAGTTGCACTGAAAAACTTAGAATTTACTGAAAAACCCGCATTAGACGAAATACACAGTGTAGTACATTGTATATGAGTGAGTTTGCACTGAAAAAACTTAGAATTTACTGAAAAACCCGCATTAGACGAAATGCACAGTGTAGTACATAGTATATGAGTGAGTTGCACTGAAAAACTTAGAATTTACTGAAAAACCCGCATTAGACGAAATGCACAGT